>NW_019417068.1:38457-146924 GCF_000390285.2 Anoplophora glabripennis
TATATATATATATATATATATATGTATGTATGTATGTATATCTCATGGAAAAATAAGTGAATTTTGAATTTTTTCTGGTCGAGACTTCTAGAAGCGAGAATTCCCGGGAAATCTGGCTTTACTCGAGACGAGAAAAAAGTGTCGAGAAATCGAGAAATTTAAAAATCACGGGCGTTTTAAGTTCTTGACTGGAGTTCGTTTCGTGCATGCGTTCAATTCGTTTCTCGACAAATAACTGAGCGGTTAAAGTGGTTTCTCTACCAGCTCATGATTTATTTATTTTAAGTTTTTAAGGCTTTAGTTTACTTTGATGATTCTTTTTTTTAAAGTACAGGGTGATTCACTATATTTTGACGCCCCCTTTAATTTTTTTGTTTTAAGTTATAAAAAAATGTGAAATACAAAACACGATTTTTTTTGAAGTTTTCGAAAATGATAATAGAAGAACAAATGAAGGTCAAACAAAATGGCCGCGGATGTTAACTTTATTAATTTAAACGGAACACCCTGTATATTTTTACATATTTGGATAGAACGTTCCTTGTCGAGCATAGTCATAATATAGGGTTTTTTGGGTCCATCTCTAATAATAGGCGAGATAATATTAAAAAACGAAATGATGTTTTTTTTTAAGAAAATAAGACATCTTGTAATTGTTAGACCTCTTTCAGGCATTTCTGCCTTTCTTCCAATTACGTAAGGATTTAGATTTAGCTGTAATATATTTTGACATATCGGACATTGATATAGTCCAAAATGCGTATAGGTATTTTAAGTAAATCGCACTAATTAGACCGTGTGAGGCCAATTACTCATGGACAATCTTATACATGGTAGGTCGTGACAGTGACAGGTAGTAATGTCATTATAACATTGTTATTGTTTGACAGTTTGTATTAGTATTTAATTAAAATGGGTTACACACAAGTAGAAAATTGAAATATTATTAGGAATTAACAAAAAAATATGGAGAATATCTTAACTACTCTATCTTAATTCCTATAATATTTATTTTTTCTATTTCTGTGTAACCCATGTTAAATAAATAATAATAAAAATAAGCCCCTCACGGACTAATTAGTGTGATTTAGTTAAAATACTTATAACCCATTTTGGACTATATCAATGTTCGATATGTCAAATAAATCTAAATCCTTACGTAATTGGAAAAAAGGCAGAAATGCCCGAAAAACGTCCAACAATTACAAAATATTTTATTTTCTTAATAAAAAACGTTCTTTTCGTTTTTTAATCTTATCTCGCTTATTGTTGGAGGTGGACCCAACAAACCATATGTGACTGTGCCCGACAGGGAACGTTCTATCCAAATGTGTAAAAATATACAGGGTGTTCCATTTAAATTAACAAAGTTAACATCCGCGACCATTTTGTTTGAACTTCATTTGTTTTTCTACTATCATATTCGAAAGTTTCATAAAAAATCGTGCAACTTTTGTATTTCACATTTTTTTTGTAACTCTTAAAACGAAAAAGTTAAAGGGAGGGTCAAAATATAGTGAATCACCCTGTACCTAGTTATAAGTCTGTGTAGAAATTTTATTATAAGCAGATACCTAATGTTGAAGTGATAAATTAATAGGAAGAATGCTTCTGTATCTTTAAATTAAAGCTTGTTTTTTTTTTTAAGATTTATTCGGTTAAATTCCTTATTTACTATTTATTTAATTAAAATACTGCATGATTAATGATTATTAATAATTATTATTGGAAGAAAATTACAATTCAAAAACATTGAAATAAACATAAGTATATTGAGAGTGTTTAATAAAAAAATAAGTTAAATGTCTTTAAGAAGAAACTCAAAGTTTAATTTAGTTTTGTTAGTAGAAGTAGAAACGTAAGTAATTAATACAAAAACTGAATGAATAATAAATGTTAATGATGATTGTTAAGTATAATAGCATGTTTATATTTCGCATTACAATACCAAAATTATGACTTTTTAAGTTTTAGAAATTTGTCGAGAATTCGAGAATTCCTAGTCGAGAATTCTCGAGACCCGAGAAAAAAAATAGGCCGAGAAATCAGAAACCCTAGTCAAGACGCTACGACGTTCGTCCATTGGCGTACATCAGAAAAAATGGCGGAGACAAAGTAATCTCTCCCCCCCATTTCTAAGTTTGTTTTTTTGGCGTCGTTTACAATAATACTCTTGAAAAATTTGCTAATCACACGAAGTATCTCTACTAAATTTCAAACTGATACATGAAAAATTGATAATATCATAAGATCGTGTATCATATAAACTTTTTTCCAATAAAAACTGCTCTTCTCTCGGTGGGTAAGTGATCAAGTTACTATGTTACATACATATTGGCGTTAATGGCATTTAGAATGCTGCAAACTGACACTAACTTTAATTTATTATCTTATTATTAATTTTTTTTAATGAAACTCGAAACTATATTGGAAATTATTAAATACTGAAGGGAATAAAAATACATGTGTTCACTTCAAACGTATATTTCATAATTATCGATTTTTTCCCTTTTATAACATCGTAGGGCTAGCAACAAGGCCATTTCAAGTACTTTATCTGCAAACAAAAATATTTAGCAGACGGGGCGGTGACGCCCGGCGGTATATAGATATCGATGAATCGTTTTTAAACTTATAAACACATTGGGTGGTGTTCTTTAAGGAAATAGATACAGAGAGGTTCAACTCGCAGAGTGGTTACAAAACATATTTTTTTTTTATTAAAAAATGCTACACTACCGGACAAAATTAAAGTAAAAAAAAGGTTGCAGTCTCTAGTTTCAGAATCTTGGGATAACTGCGGTTATCGAGCAATCGAAAGAAATACGTCGAGATTATTTTAGGATTGCCCATGGATTCAGGAAATGTTTTCAAATTCAATCAATACAAAGGTCAGTGAATAAATATATTCAGTTTCAATTTGATTTTTGAAAGGTCTCCGTGCGACAATTGCCGAGACGTCGATGGTTGAATGAAATGTAACACTTTTGTTTTCAATTATCGACATCTCTGCAAGAAAATACTGCAGAGTAAATCCAAGGGTAGTTTTGAAAACTTGAATAAGTTATCTACAAGAACCTGTCATGGTTTACGAAGAAAACTTTTTTTTCATCCGTGACATCGATTTGAAGAAAATGTAAAAAAATAAAGTTTTTTTTTTAAATCTACCATTAATTACAAATATTTATGAAAATACTAATGTTGGGAGAAATTTTTACAATGTACCCACAATAATCCTGTAAATCGAGAAGTTGATGCATCAAACCATTTTTCTGTTCCAAGTTCCAAAGGTTTGGAGAGAATTAAAGGAACACGTTTATTGTCTCTAAATTTATGCAATAATTATCAAAGTTAAAAAGAATAATTTTTCTCAACATTTCCCACAATTTTACATTAGTTATCGTTTAAATTTAAGAAAAAACAATTGAACAAAGTTTAAAAAATATTTCAATTTTTATTTTTTTTTTTATGTTGCAGTTTAAGTCTTTCATTATCTCGATACTCCTTAAATCAAACACAAAAATTTTATTTTATTTATTTGTTTTCTGGAAGGTACTGTATATTTTTTTTAAGTAATATATGCTTTTTAGTCTAGATAAATTAAAATTTTGGATAGATGGTTATATTGGTTGCTTAATTTTTTGAATAACTTTTTAACGAGAGAAGTTTTTGGGTATTGATTTTTATTTTCCGATTTTATTGGGGAGATACGAGAAAATTGGACGAACGGTTTCTTACAGCCATTTTTTTCTCTCAATTCGAATAAGGGATTAGATTTTTAGTGCTACGTTTTTGTTATTTAGTGGCCATCATCGTTTGGTGATGTTTCGAAACTGAGCGTAAGTCATCATCAGTACCCTTTCTTCAAGTACATTTTTTTTACAATTTTTCAAAAGGAAACGGAAATGTAAGAGAGTGTATTATACACCCGATGTAGCTATTTAAAAAAAATTGGATGTTCCGATTTGGATTTTGTATTAAGAAACTTCAATAAATTAACAAATAACGTAATCGTAACCAGGTAAAACATGTTTTCTAACACTTCTAATTCTCATGTTGGTGTTAGTCTTGTTAAACTTGTCTTTGTTCTTTTTATTTTTTTGCCCATTTATGAAGTACATATTTAAATATAAAATTGTGAAAAAATGCGAATACAACATCCCTTAAGAGGTATATCGGGTTTACTCAAATGCACAGATGTACTTGAAATTTATATAGCGTATTACCCAGTGCTCCCTCTGTGCGTCATATTTTTTTGAATCTAGATTTTGAGGTGTTGTTGAAAGTTGTTCATTTTAACACAGGTTTATATGGCGAAGATGGACGGTGCGGCTCTTTTTTTGCCCATAACTGAGAAAAAAATGTAGAAATTGTGAAACAAAACTTTTCCATAGATAGTACACAGTATTAACTTATTTTTGATGTAAAAATAATGTAAGTTCTGAACATAGTACAGCGTTATTAATTAGAAACAGAAACCAATAATTGCATTTCTGTCTGACTTGAGGGTTAATGTGGCAACGTCGCAATCAGCTGACAGAAAGGAGGGAATACATTTGAAAGATTTGATAAAAACGAAATTGATTTCAAACATATACCTACATTTTTCATAAATCCCATGTAGGTACATTGTTATCAACAATAAATTAACCACAACAGATGACGATTTTGTAATGTTTTTAAAAAACTAGATTAATTAAAAAAGACTGAGAAGCTGTGATATATTTATTAGAATAACAAATACAATTGATAACTCCTTTTTAATATATTTAATGGTTTATAAAAACATCGTAATCATTACCCAGCAATATTTAGGGTTACATAAAGTTTTCTTTACTTGATTAATATAATTAGTAATACCTATTTGAGATAAAAGCATTTGTACGGAAAAACATAAATATTTCTCAGCAAACTTTATATCTAAAAAATTAGTTATAGTTGCAAAACTTTTGTAACATTACTAAAATAGAGATTAAGAACAGTGAGTAATAATGTAATTTCTTCACACAACCTTCAAATAGCATCCAACATTTTCTTTAACTTGGACGAGAGATGGGCGCGAGTGTCATTTATTTTCTTTAGAACTAAATTAACATAATTCTCGTTGTTTTACCAGTTCACATGATTTACGTATTTTAAATAAAGGATACAAATCTTCGCGAGGATAATTCCATATATTTGCTATATATAATAATTATATTGTACATAGTTTACACACAATACATTTTTGAACGCGTACGCATCTTTACCCGAATTTGACGAGCAATATCTTCGATGTCCGAGGTCTGTAGGTTCGCAGTGTGTACAACTGCTG
The DNA here is from genome assembly GCF_000390285.2 of Anoplophora glabripennis. Taxonomy (NCBI): domain Eukaryota; kingdom Metazoa; phylum Arthropoda; class Insecta; order Coleoptera; family Cerambycidae; genus Anoplophora; species Anoplophora glabripennis. The sequence goes on from NW_019417068.1 coordinate 43,772, forward strand.
GTCAGTTATTAGCGTGTGTTGCCACATCTACATAGTCTTTATGCGTTCATTAAATATAATTTAAAACTACTTAAATATGATATTTTTATGTTGTTAATTAGTCAATATGTATGCTATGTGCATATGAGTAGATTTCTTTGCTAAATAGATAATGTTTATCGCAAATAATTTCAATTTTTTCAAATTAGTAATGAGTTTTAGTCCCATAAGAAATGCATAGGACCCCCTGCGCTCCTCACTTCCCTCGGACCCCGATATACCCCCTTAAAGTAGGATGAATTTTCTGTTTCCAAATTTGTATTAAGAAAATCTTACTTAAGCTTATTTCTTACACAAATGGTGCTATTTTCATTTAGCTCTGACAGAAAATCTCGTTATTCTCCTTATTTAAAAAAATCATATTTAAGAAAAAATCAAAATTCGATTGCTAGTCGAAAAATGATCGCTAAGTTAAGCAGTCTCTCTGATTGTTTCAGAAATAGCAATGCCATATTCAAATTAGTACATGTTTTTAGCTTTGTGCGGATTTTCTATATATTTTTATGGTAATCTAATTAAATTATACATTTATTATCTAATTGATTATCACTTGTTAAAGTTTGTATGAATATAAAATTATATCGGGTGTTTTTTTTAATGCAATTTCAGATCACTTTTCAAACAGCAGCAACAGTAAAATTTCTTTTAAATACTGACATAAAAACAAATTAAATAAATTACCACAATTATTTGCCAAATTAACATTTTTTCCTAATACGCAAAAAAATATTTTCCGCGCATTTTTAGCAACTATATTTTGAAATAATAAGAAAAAATTGAATCAATTAATTATGTTTTTGACATTGGTGTAAAATATGAAGTAAATGAAGCCTTTGAGGTAGGCAACTAACAATAGACAAAGAGATATTTTTTCCTTATATTTTTTTTATATAATTTTTTCAAGTTATCAAGTGTGTTTTCGATAGTCATTACTGGTGCTGATAACTAACAACAGAAAACCTCCCATCTCTAAAATTTCCGCCATATCTGTAATTTATAGAGGTTATTTAAAGGTAACGAAAATAATTTTTTTTTACCTTGTCGCTTTGTATCTTTTTAAGTATCAATTTTTGAAGTAAGGTAATGTAAGATATCATTTTTTTACACCCTGTATTAAGACCCTTAGTTTTAAGTTAGAAAGAAAGAAAGCACATATTCACTCTGGCATAGCATCTGGTATTTGTAAACAGCTCGAGTGGCCACTTCACGCCGTTAATTTTGTTTAGATTATAAATTTCAACAGTCCCTTTTACCTGAACTTTGAAAAATGATCAATTTACGTACGACTGTGTCCTGAAAGCGTAAACTGTTCGTTAGACAAAACATTAATCTACATTATATATTTTTTATAGAATTTTTCTGTCTTATTTACTATTAAAAAAAATAAAAATATTTTTTTTTTCAAGATTTTATTCTTAGTTCACGCAGAGGTACAATCACAGACAAAATTTATAATGTAGCTTACTATATCTAGTATTACCACCAAAAAGTGCATAAATATAAAATGGGTGCAACACTATCAAAAAAAATTAAAACTTCTTATGATCCACTTAGGTACTAATGACTTCCCATTTGTGGCACCATTACCATCTGTTTGTTACTCAAAAATATATTAGGTAGCAGTTAAAAATGTAAGGAAGACTTTGATTTTGACATAAACAGATGAAAATTGTTTATGGAATTACAACGTTTTTAGAGAACAAGACGAAACCCGTCGCTTTCCAGCTGGTCACGTGTGTGCATTGTGTTTTGTTTACCTATCAGTTTTATGCCACCACCACTATAGTAGCTCGACTTCAATTATCGTGTGCGGATTGTTTCGGATTATTAATTTTTTTTATAGTTAAACTGTTTTATTTGAACTCGCCTCAGGGTTTCTGTTTGATTTACCTATTTTATTTTATTTTTATTTATTTTGTTTGGTTTTATTTTTGTTTTGTTTTAGTTTAGTTTAGTTTATTTATTTTGCATATAGACATTAATACATGTATAGTAATAGTCAATATAATGATACAGTAAAACTGTACACTATTACAAATAAAAGAAAAATAATTGTAAACATAACAACATTAAACACAAAAATAATTCAAAAAACATCCGCTACTTGAATAAAAACATTTAGCAGATAAAGGTCATAAAATTAAAAAACCTTACTATTTAAAATAATCTGGAAGAGAATAGTAACACCTATCGATCAAAAACTTTTTTAAAACATGTTTAAAAAACATGCAAGTTTTTACAAGACTTAATATTTTCCGGGAGAGAATTATAAATTTTTAAGCCAATGTGGTCAGGAGATCTTGAAGCAATCGATAATCTTGCAAATGACAAATGGAAGTGTTGCCCAATTCTAGTACTAGCAGAGTGAATATCACGATAAACTTTTTTTGTTTTTATGAACATATACACACAATTCCAAAATATATAACGACGTAACAGTTAAAATATTGAGCTCAACAAAAATACCTCTACAACTATGCGTGCTACAAAGGCCAGCTATTGTTCTTACTATTTTCTTATGAACTTTAAGTATTGCTTGGGACAGAGTGGACTCGCCCCATAAACAAATACCATAACGAATATGTGAATCTACACGAGCATGATATAAACTTAACAACTGTTATCTCGTTAAAACATCTCTAAGATTTAAAAATAAAAAGTTCATGGAACTTAAATATGAAACCACATTTTCACAGTGTGGTTTCCATGTCATGTGCTCATCGAGTAATATACCCAGAAATTTTAACCGGTGTGAAATCATCCACAGCCACACTTTTAGTAGGACTATAATCGATAAAGTTGTGGCCATAAAATAATTCGAGATTTACTCAAGTTTTGTAAATAATTCATATGCGGCTGATCACAGAATATTAAAAACGTGGAAATTTAAAAACTGCTCCCACCATTTTTGTTTTTCAGGCCGTCAGGGATGGTGAAAAGAGGTGGAATTGCAAAAATTCGAAATAATTCAAATAAAAAAAACTATTTCTTGAACTGTCACCATATTCGCAGAGAATGTTAAAATTAAGTATAATAAAAGATTCCACCCACCCGTTACATTTTCCAGGCCGTCAGGGATGGTGAAAAGGGGTGGAATTGCAAAAATTCGAAATAATTCAAATAAAAAAAACTATTTCTTGAACTGTCACCATATTCGCAGAGAATGTTAAAATTAAGTATATTAAAAGATTCCACCCACCCGTTACATTTTCCAGGCCGTCAGGGATGGTGAAAAGGGGTGGAATTGCAAAAATTCGAAATAATTCAAATAAAAAAAACTATTTCTTGAACTGTCACCATATTCGCAGAGAATGTTAAAATTAAGTATATTAAAAGATTCCACCCACCCGTTACATTTTCCAGGCCGTCAGGGATGGTGAAAAGGGGTGGAATTGCAAAAATTCGAAATAATTCAAATAAAAAAAACTATTTCTTGAACTGTCACCATATTCGCAGAGAATGTTAAAATTAAGTATATTAAAAGATTCCACCCACCCGTTACATTTTCCAGGCCGTCAGGGATGGTGAAAAGGGGTGGAATTGCAAAAATTCGAAATAATTCAAATAAAAAAAACTATTTCTTGAACTGTCACCATATTCGCAGAGAATGTTAAAATTAAGTATATTAAAAGATTCCACCCACCCGTTACATTTTCCAGGCCGTCAGGGATGGTGAAAAGGGGTGGAATTGCAAAAATTCGAAATAATTCAAATAAAAAAAACTATTTCTTGAACTGTCACCATATTCGCAGAGAATGTTAAAAGTATGTATATTAAAAGATTCCACCCACCCGTTACATTTTCCAGGCCGTCAGGGATGCTGAAAAGGGGTGGAATTGCAATAATTCGAAATAATTCAAATAAAAAAAACTATTTCTTGAAATGTCACCGTATTTTCAGAGAATTTTAAAAATGAACGTATTAAGAGATACCACCCACCCGTTTCGTTTTCCAGGCCGTTAGGGAGGGTGAACAGGGGTGGGTTTGATAAAATAAGAAATATTCCAAATAAAAAAAACTATTTCTTGAACTGTCACCATATTCGCAGAGAATGTTAAAAATAAACGTATTAAGAGGTACTAGCCCCCCGTTTCATTTTTCAGGCTGTCAGGGATGGTGAAAAGGGGTGGAATTGCAAAAATTCGAAATAGTTAAAAAAAAAACTATTTCTTGAACTATCACCGTATTTGCAGAGAATGTTCAAAATAAGGGTATTAAGAGATACCACTCATCCGTCTTATTTTCCAGGCCATCAGGAATGGTGGAAAGGGGTGACCTTGAAAAAATTCGAAATATTCCAAATAAAAAAACCTATTTCTTGAATTGTCGTCATATTCCCAGGGAATGTTAAAAATTAAGTATATTAAAAAATCGCACCCATTCGTTTCATTTTCCAGGCCAGGGTTGATGAAAAGGTGATGAATTGATGTAGAATAAAGAAATGGGAAATAAAATAGAAATTCTGAATCGTCCGTCATATTTACAGAGAATGTTAGATGTAGGTAATTGAATTCAACGGACCACTTTTAACGCTAGTAATTTTTGAACTGAAGGTAAGGAGTCTAAATATTTAGTAGATTTAAAGTTTAAGAATCAAGAAGTAGGCATGGTAGAGGTGAAATGTTCTAAATACATTGTTCCGAAAATATGATACATAACTCGCAAGAGTTATTACTAATATTTGTACATTCTTTGTGGTAAATCCTATGGCATGATGAACATTTTTCGACCGGTGTGAAATTGGCGACTAAAGTTGGCGACTAATATTTCCGAAGATAACCGAACATTCAAGAATTGCAATACCGAATGTTCATATTTTTTACAATTTTTGCTTNCAAATTTATTGACAGCCCAAGAAAGTTGGAACAAAAAGATTACCTCCCCCAACAACAATTTTAAAGGGACACTATTAAAACAGACCCTAAAATCTATAAGTGCAAAGTCCACCAGTTTAAAAACAGATTTGCAGGCAAAATGTCAAAAATGGATACATGACATCAAACTGAATCACAACGAAATTACGCTTTTGGCCGCAAAAACAATAGACCAAAGCAAAAGTCAGTTGTGGCACGAAGAAAGGCGAAAAAGACTCACTGCCTCAAACTTTGGATCTATCTGCAAATCAAAAAGTAATATTTCTCTGGGAAAAAATGTTGAAAAAATATTATATAAATCCAATTTTCAATGTGCGGCTACTGAATATGGTGTAAAAAATGAAGTGGTTGCTCTGGACGCTTACTGCAAACAGTATCCACATATTATTGTATCCCGGACTGGCTTAGTAGTGGATGAAATATTACCCTTCCTAGCGTGTTCTCCCGATGCACTGGCCGACCAGGATGGCATAATAGAAATAAAATGTCCATTTAGCATAAGATCTTTAAACCCCACGGAAGCGATTTCAAATGGTCTGCTTAGTTTTTATTCCAGAAAAGGAAATCTACTTCAAAATCACCTCTATTACTTCCAGGTACAAGGCACACTTTCGATTACCAATAGAGATTGGTGTGATTTTGTAGTTTTTACATCCTCAGGGTTGCACGTAGAACGTATTCCTAGAGATAACCTGTTTTGGAAAAAAAATATGCTAGACCATTTAGTAGAATTTTATCTATTCCATTTATTGCCAGAAATCGTTGAACCAGTGCATCCTCAACCTATAGAGAGGCGTAAATGGAATAGTAGCGGAATTATAGATCCCAAATTGGCTGAAGCTGACTCAAAAACGTCGGTAAAGCGACATCCGAACGGCCTCATTCAAAATAGGAATTATTATCAAAAATTTGAGAAATACGGGAACTACGTAGTTTGCAAATTTAATTTATTAGTTAACAAAAATTTAACGATCGATGATTTTAGAACATTAACGGGCACCCAATGGTTTTCTGATGCAGTCATTAACGCGGCTGTACACATATTAATTCATAATAGAGGGGACTGTTGTACATCACTTACAATCTACCAATCATATGCTATTTTTAATTTTTATGAGAGCTTGGAACAAACGTTCTTTGAAGACCTCCCAGATTTTTCAAAGACGACAACTTTAATCGTTCCAGTTCACATTAATAGGAACCATTGGTAATTTTTATAAATTTTGAAAATAGAACATTCTTTTTCTTGGATCCGCGGGGTAGTAACGTTTCTAGAACAGCCGTCAAATACAAAAATATATTCTTAACGTTTCTACTTAAATATAATAAAGTTCTACATAGTACATTACAGACTAATTTAACTAACGTCGCATATGAACATATACAACAAAGAGACACCTTCAACTGTGGTGTGTATGTCATATATTTCGTTTATGCGTACGTAAAAAATATCTCTTTTTTACGGCTCCACAGGATATCAACGCCTTTAGAGAAAAGATTAAGGTAGAACTATTAAAATATTCCGAGCAACACGTCAATATGTGCTTAATATGTGGCGGAGATGCAGATCTTAACGAAGAAAAATGTACATCATGCCATAGGATTTACCACAAAGAATGTACAAATATTAGTAATAACTCTTGCGAGCTATGTATCATATTTTCGAAACAATGTATTTAGAACATTTCACCTCTACCATGCCTACTTCTTGATTCTTAAACTTTAAATCTACTAAATATTTAGACTCCTTACACTCCTTACCTTCAGTTCAAAAATTACTAGCGTTAAAAGTGGTCGGTTGAATTCAATTACCTACATCTAAAATTCTCTGTAAATATGACGGACGATTCAGAATTTCTATTTTATTTCGAATTTTTTCAAGTTCATCCCATTCCACCATCCCTGACGGCCTGGAAAATGAAACGAGTGGGTGGGATCTTTTAATATACTTAATTTTAACATTCTCTGCGAATATGGTCACAGTTCAAGAAATATTTTTTTTTTTTTTATTTGGAATATTTCGAATTTTATCAAACCCACCCCTGTTCACCATCCCTAACGGTCTGGAAAATGAAACGGGTGGGTGGTATCTCTTAATACGTTTATTTTTAAAATTCTCTGAAAATACGGTGACATTTCAAGAAATAGTTTTTTTTTATTTGAATTATTTCGAATTTTTGCAATTCCACCCCTTTTCAGCATCCCTGACGGCCTGGAAAATGTAACGGGTGGGTGGAATTTTTTAATATACATACTTTTACCATTCTCTGCGGATATGGTGACAGTTCAAGAAATAGTTTTTTTTATTTGAATTATTTCAAATTTTTGCAATTCCACCCCTTTTCACCATCCCTGACGGCCTGGAAAATGTAACGGGTGGGTGGAATTTTTTAATATACATACTTTTAACATTCTCTACGAATATGGTGACAGTTAAAAAAAAAATTTTTTTTATTTGAATTATTTTAAATATTTGCAATTCTACCCCTTTTCACCATCCCTGACGGCCTGGAAAATGTAACGGGTGGGTGGAATCTCTTAATACGTTTATTTTTAACATTCTCTGCGAATATGGTGACAGTTCAAGAAATATTTGTTTTTTATTTGGAATATTTCGAATTTTATCAAACCCACCCCTTTTCACCATCCCTATCGGCCTGGAAAATGAATCGGGGGGCCAATACCTCTTAATACGTTTATTATTAACATTATCTGCGAATATGGTGACAGTTCAAGAAATAATTTTTTTTATTTGGAGTATTTCGAATTTTTTCAAGTTCACCCCATTCCACCATCCCTGACGGCCTGGAAAATGAAACGGGTGGGTGGGATCTTTTAATATACTTAATTTTAACATTCTCTGCGAATATGGTGACAGTTCAAGAAATAGTTTTTTTTATTTGAATTATTTCGAATTTTTGCAATTCCACCCCTTTTCACCATCCCTGACGGCCTGAAAAACAAAAATGGTGGGAGCAGTTTTTAAATTTCCACGTTTTTAATATTCTGTGATCAGCCGCATATGAATTGTTTACAAAACTTGAGTAAATCTCGAATTTTTTTATGGCCACCACTTTATCGATTATAGTCCTACCTAAAAGTGTGGCTGTGGATGATTTCACACCGGTGAAATTTTACAGGTTCTGAGCTAGTCTTAATTGAAGAATTGCCAATTTTTATGCACAGAGGCTCACACATTGTTTGTCGAGTATGAAAACGCATAATTCGTGTCTTATCAGTATTTAAGTATAAGTGACTTTCAATGAACCAATCACATAAAGAATTCATAATTTGATCACATTTATTTTGCGTGTCAATATCGATATAATTAAAGAGATGTCGTCTGCATATAACGAAAAAGAACCATTACCCAGAATATTTTCAATACTGTTCATATATAAAATGAACAAAACAGGGCCTAATACGGATCCCTGAGGCACTCTCGATTCAGCCGTAATTAAGTTACTTCTTACATATGTTAGATAATTATCTTCTTTATGATGTATCGAAGTAAACTGTTTTCTGCCAGTGATGAAGGAAGAAATCCATTGTAATGAATTACCCCTAATACCATATTCCGAAACTCGCGACAGTAAAGTGTTGTGATTTATACAGTCGAATGCCCTGCTGAGATCACAAAAGATCCCAACAGGGCACTCGCCCGCCTCTACAAATTTTATAATGTCATTATATAAAGAAAACACGGCTGACGTTGTAGATTTGTTGCTACAAAAACCAAATTGTCTATCAATCAATATGTTAAACTTCTTCAGAAACACAAAGACAGGTGTTCTAAAAAGCATATTCAAACACTTTCGAAAATGAAAACGAAATAGTGACTGGCCGGTAATTTTCCAGAGAATAAGTATCTCCCTTAGAGAAATTAACTAGATAAGTAAGTGGTTGAATCAACAGGGAAACAACTCGTCTTAACAAAAATAGCGGTACCTCATCGGGTCCGCAGGATTTTTTATTTTTTAGTTTAGCTTTAGCTCTTAAAAGATTCAGTAATTCTACCTCAAGAGTATGCAAATAAACAAAAAGTATCATTTATTCTTTTTCCCATGTTATACTATTTGTCATTGTCTTACTCCCAGCTGCGGATTCAATTTTATTTATTATGCCCTTTGGGGCGTTTACAAAAAAATCATTAAAAGCAGACACTAATAAATCAGGACTTGATACATTCACATCACCTAACTTGATTACAAAATTATTAATCTCTTCTTTTTGTTTATTAGACATCTCAGATACCACTTTCCATGCTGTTCGCACAGGATTGTTTGAATCAAATATTCTCTTCTGATAGAAACATTTTTTAGTATCACGTATCAAACTTGCATGTTTTCTTTTTGCGTTCTTATAAAAACCAATCATTTCGGGAATACATTTTGTTAAATTATAAAAGTATTTAAGCTCCCGACTAGAGTCCCTAATCTCCTCATTAACCCAAGATTTCTTAGTTAATACATTATTATAAACCTTACGTTTGGGAAAACATGTGTCAAAATAATAATTAAAAATTTCACAAAAACATACAAAAGCATCATCAATGTTATCCTGATTGTACAAATTATCCCATTTTTCACAAGAAATTGCACTTTCAAAACATAAAATACTATTTTCATTAAAATTTCTTCTTTCACTAAAGAAACCGTTTGTTTTTCTTATACAAGGAATATTTAAAGCAAGGTACACACTTCTATGGTCTGAAATGTAGTTATCCAAAACACAATATACCGTTTCATTTTCAGAAAAACTAGAAAAAATGTTATCTATTAAAGTACACGTCGTTGTAGTGACTCTCGTAGGCCATTTTACTAACTTTGTGAGATTAAAACCAGACATAACTCCACAGAGTTACTTTATTTGTTTTATTTTATGTTTATTTTATTTTATTTTGTTTATATAAATATAAAGTAACACAAAATGAAATAAAAACAAAATAAAATAAATAAATAAATAAAACAAAGTAAAGCAAAACAAAACACAAAAAAAATAATAGTAAATAAGACATAAAAATTCTATAAAAAATATATAATGTAGACTAATGTTTTGTCTAACGAACAGTTTTTGTTTCATTAGGGCAGGCTGAAATAGTTTTCGAAAAAAACAATTTTGAAAAATACCCCTTCTAGCATCTATTTGATCAATTATCATCAGAACGCAGCGAGATGAGAGGCTGAATTTGTGTCAATGGTAGATTTATACCGCGCCAATGTTACCACACAAGTCATTTTCAAAATACCTTTCTGGATTCTCTAACCTTTCTTATCCAAAGTGTACGAACGCAGAGGTTGCAACGAGAGTCTAATCGAGCGAAAAAAAAGCCAAAACGCTAGGCAAAATTACCTACTGTCAAAAGTTGACCCAGTGTAAAAGAAGTTATAAAAAGTTTGTAAATTTACTAAAAAATTTACTGGCGCCCGACAAAGTTAATAAATATTATACCAAAAAAGGTTCTTACATCGTTGCTAGTCCCGTCACAAGACCAAGCGCTCCTCAAGACGTTCCCTCAGCGGAGGAAACACCCCAACACTCGCGAATCTCACGACCCGCTCTAACAAAATCAACCTTGTCCTTTTCAGAGTTAAAACGCGACCAGCGATCGACCCGCCGCGCCGTAGAGACGGAGGAAACCAAGGAACGATGAAAACCTTCGATGACCCCCACAGACTCGCCCTCGAAATGGGCATCATCGCCGAAGTGACCCCGGAGATGACGGCCTACGACATGTTAATGTCAATGGTCCGTGCTGCGGTTCTTCGCGAGGAACTGTACGAAGAGTATCGGCCTACGCGAAGGCACGTGAAAAACTTATTAAAAAAGTGGAGGTCCCCACGAAAAACTGTTAAAAAGATAATTGTGCGGCCAACCACGGCTTCGGCCAAAGAAATTAAAAGTGACCTCGCGGTATTCGTGCCCGCGAGCGTTGCGACGCACGCGACCCCGCCACTGGGGCCGCCGGTGGCCGATATAACTAATCGGCCCCCCCTAGGACAGGACATGCTCGATTTAGGTTTTTAAGCAAAAGAAAAAAGTTACCGGTCTCCGCATCCCAGAGCCTGACCTGACACAGTCTGGTGAAAGTTCACCAGTTAGGAAAAGGAATGGATTATAATTCAAGACGTGGACACCACTTAGGGTCAAGGGACAGAAAAATCCCTATAAAACAAACATTTATTGTTCAAAACATTGGTAAAATTTTAGTCATTTGAAACATCGGTAAAAATCATTATTCGAAACAGTAGTGAAAATTTTAGCCATTCGAAACATCGGTAAAAATCATTATTCGAAACTGAAAATTTTACCTATTTTGTATATAGTTAGTTTTAGGAAAAATATCAATTCCCCAGGCGGAAAAAAAGACCTGAATGGACCTGATTGACCGGCGTAAAATTCTACCCGTTTACATTTGCTAAATTCGGTAAAATTATGACGCAACTACCAAAAAATACTGCGTAGTTTCCAAATTACATTAGCCCTTATTGAACAAAAAGCATGTAGGCTACTGAATAGAGGATTTTAAAAGGAACTATGACGTTCAAGACATTTTATTACATGAATCGTTCAAATGGTCATTTGAAATGAAAAAACCGCGGAGTGCTATTAAATTAGAGGGTGGTAATTGGAGATAGGGGTGAAAATGCACTCCTTTCAGTTTTTTAATTGTAGCTCGAAAACGAAGCAAAATTTCGCTATAGTTCATAGGAAAATTTATTTAGAGAATTGAATTTCCCCTGGAAATAGCTTATTTAAAAAATTTAAAAGGAAAATTTTATGCAAAAAAATTGTTAATAATAATTTGAAAAAAAGCAAAAAATTCTTTTTCTTTCGAAGTTTAACATAACCTAAAAGCAAGCTTTATCACTTCATACCACCTATTTCTTGTTCAAAAAGATAAGTTAAGGATTGGTAAAGTAGTATTAAATTAAGTGAACTTTAATTATATTTTTATCTTTTAAGACCTAAAAATCTACCTCAAAATTTACAAATTCCGATCATAAGAATCTTGTTCTGATTTTTAGTTGACGAGTTTGTCACCAGCCGCTCTACCTCAATATTTTGCGCAATTTTACGAATCCTTTAGTCACTTCTATACTTTGGTTACGAAATATTTCTTCGAAAATTATATACCTCATATTTCCTAGATTTAAAATTAAGACTACCTCATCGTTAAAATTATGTTCCCTCGAAGCGTATGTTCAGTAGCGTAACAAGCGCCTGCAGTATGGTAGTTCCGCCACTGTAGACAAATGTGGAAAAGTAAGAACTAAATCGATGTTTAGGGTTTCTGCAACACATCTCACGTCTAGATTTTCTTTTTTTTTTACTTTTTTGCCTCTAGTTTTTTTTTGAGTAAAGAGTAAAGAATAGGCATTGCTCCGTAGAAAAAAAAGTAAGTAAAATTTCCTTCAAAACAAGAGGTAAAGTATTTTTGGATGAAAATTGACATATATGGCCGCTCAAACTTAGCCAATTTTTCGATTTTTGTCGCGTTTACTCTTATACATTTTAATTTTAATTTTTAGCAAAAAAGGAAGGAAATAAGACGTTCAAGGATTTTCATCACATGACTTTTTCGAAGGGTCAATTTTTAAGGTAGGAAGTAGCTATACATATAGAGTAAGTCAGAATTGAAATTTTTATTTTAAAATTTGTATTAGGACATTATTTGAGGTTATAAATAAAATTCTCTCTTAAGTATTTTCGTGTTTTTTTAATTTATGAGCACCCTGTATATCTAATCTAAGATATTTGTATGACAGTCTCATTTTTTCGAGGGGCAGAACTCTATTGTATAGCTACTTCCCTAGCTTAAAAATTGACCCTTCGAACAAGTCGTGATGAAACTCCTTGAACGTCTTATTTCCTTTCTTTTTTTGCAAAAAATGAGAATTAAAATGCATAAGAGTAAACGCGACGAAAATCGAAATATTGGCTGTTTGAGCTGCCATATATCAGTCAATTTTCATCCAAAAATACTTTACATCCTCTTTTTTTAAGGAAATTTTATCTACTTTTTTTTTATGGAGCAATGCCCGTCTTTACTCTAAAAAAACTACGGGCAAGAAAGTAAAAAAAAATCTGAAAATCGAATTCTTTGCTTTTTCTTCAAATAGTTTATTAACGATTTTTTGCATAAAATTTCCCTTTTAAATTTTTCAAATAAGCCGTTTCGATAGAAAATTCAATTCTCTAAACAATTTTTCCTATGAACTATAGCGAAATATTGCTTCGTTTTCTAGTTACAATTAAAAAACTGAAAGGGGTGCATTTTCACCCCTATCTCCAATTTCCACCCTCTAATTTAATAGCACTCTGCGGTTTTTTCATCGTTCAACGATTCATGCAATAAAATTGCTTGAACGTCATAATTCCTTTTAACCCTGTTTTTTGGATATACCTATGTATTCAATAGTTAATATAAAAAGGGTGAAACTTGGAGGAAAGTTAGTTGAAGTTTACTCGTTGTGAAAATTTTTTCAAAAGTATTAGGTATTAGTGTAAAGATTTGTTTTTGGGACATTTAGGTGATAACCTAAAAATATAAAGAGGAATCTCTGGTCGGTTTGTAAAAACTCAAAATTTTTTAACACTATTTTTTGCAGAATTTTCGCGAAAAAGCATACACAGCTCAACCACGAAATTATATTACCTAAATAAAAAGGTAATTTTTTGAAATTTTTTTCTCTTTGCAATAAATTTTGTGCCATAACGATTGAAAACTCGTCGAAACGTTATCACTTGTTTTTTTACTTATTTAGCTGTAAAATATTTAACCGCTTATATTTTAGAAATTATTTACTCTCTTAGCTATAAACATTATTACTAACCAAAATTGTTAAAATTAGGACATAATTTGTTAGACTAATTTTTTTTAGATATGTGTTGGTTCTTATTTAATCCTAGATAGTTAGTCCGCATAATTTATACTCATCCGAATAATTGTTTTTTGTAAATAAATATTATTTTTGTAGAGCTATGTTATTTTTCTTTCAACGTGTACCTATTTCTTGTATAAGAATATCTTAATGTCATTTTCGAAAATAAAAAACCAAAACGCTAGGCAATTACTGTCAAAGTTGACCCAGTGTAAAAGTTTTTCTTTAAAATGTAATTTGGAATCAAATGCACTTATAGAATTTACAAAAATATTCAAGGGTGTTGGTGCGTCGTCCAGATTCCTCCACTGGTTGTGCAAGTCTTGTTATTTACAGTAATTGAAATTTTAGGGTTAGGTTATCTTTGACAGACGTACCAGTAAACAAGTAAAAATCTGAAGGATTACTACAGTCGGTCGATCTACATGGTCATGCAAAAGGACCACAACGACTTTTTATTCCCACATAATTTTTGTTTTAGAAATGTTAATCTGTTTAATTACTGTCCATAAAACCAGACATACCTATACTTCATCACAAAGATTGGCCTACGACTTTTTGTATTTTTTAGTCTTAAAATTTAGCCTAGCCTATGCTCCCAAAGTATACAGGGTGTCCTAGTTAATCATCAGCCTTCGGGGGCGGATGGGACAGCTAAAAAGAATAATATTTCGAATTTCGATATTTCGACCGTTTTCGAGATACAGGTAGGGTTACCAGATCTATTTCATGAAAGACCTGGAGACATGACCCGTTTGTATAATTGATGCCTTTCGAAGAAATCGCGATTTTTCCGCAACAAAGAAAACCCGGAGCCCGAAGATGTACCATCAAAACCCAAAGACTCCGGGTCAAGCCCGGAGATCTGGCAACAGTGGCAATCCTATCCCCAAGCTGCCGAGACTAGATTCTTGTTCGTGCTAGCCTGTACCAAGCGGCGAATAGCATCGTTGGTTATGGGGCGGAGCTTGAGTGCGATCACGCTCATAAAAATTACTTGTGCGTCATTTCGACATTTCGTCTGTTGCGTTCCTTGGGGTAACAATTACGCGGTGTGGTGTGGCCGTATTTGAGTGTTTTATTTTCCTACAAATTAGTATCTCTTTTCAAAAATTCGTTAAAAATTTTAGTTAGTAGAGTGAAATTAAATTCGCGTTTCGTGTTTGCCCGATGAGTGATGCAGATAATGGTAAGCAGATGGTCTATAGCTTCTTTCTTGCACGAAATTTCTCGTATGTTTTCTGTTTTATTATAACCTTTTAGCTTAAATTTTACCACTATTAACGGAACAAATTGAGGTATTCTTGTGTTTGTAATTATAGTTTTGCATTTTTTTCTGCCTCGAGTCCAAAATGGAAATCAGATTTATGGTTTTTATAATTTAATCGTAATAAGTGGAAAAATCAGTTTTCAAAATTATTATTTTGCGTATTTTTTTCACAATTTCACATTGAATACCTACTTATCAAATGTCGGAAATGTTGTTACTAAAATTTAAAATTATTTTTTTTATGAAAAAAATTGGTAGTAAAAAAAAACTCCAAAAATGGAACAATAAATTTTAACTTAATTAAATACGGTATGCGAAGAAAAAATCCGCATCAAAACTGAACAGAATAAGTAATTTTCTGAATATTTTGAAACCAAAACAAATTTTTTTCAAAATTTCAACATTTTTTTAAATTTCAACATTTAGATTTGAAATATTCAATGTGAAATTGTAAAAAGATAGCGCAACAAATTTTGAGAAATTTGTTTTTTTTTCACTCGAATTTTTTTAATTTCGTTATTTGGTGGTGGTTAACGCGAAATTGTGAGAAAAATCAAGCAAAAAAATTTTTTCCATCTTAATCATTAATTGATGTTTAATCAAAGCAGCAATAAACCTGCTCCTTTAATTTTTTATAAAACTTGACGATTCAGGAAAGGAAAACGGTTCGAATGATCGATTTTAAAATTTACAAGCCTCATGGGCATGTATTGATCTAAACATTGGTACCTTTCGTAATATTCGCAAAGTAGACGTCGATTTTCCAAAACAGTAGAAAAAGTAAATTTTTTGTGCTAAAAGGCCTGGAAGATGACTGATTCATGTTTCCAAAACACACCTTCCATTCGCTGTATGATCATTAGTTCATGAGATATCGATGATAAAAAAAAAGTGACCACTCTATAACCGATACCTTAATGAGAAATAATCGTACAGAAGATAAAAAAAAACAAATTGAAGCTGAGGAGTCAGGTTAAAAGACCCTGGCATTGATTAAGACAAACAATTTTGAAAAAAAAGTAAAATTTTTGCCTTGCATTATTTTTTGTTTTATTGGACCGAGAGTGATGCTCAAAAAATGTTTCATCTCAAAATTTCAAAACTATATTCTTCAAGCTTCAGGATGCTTCTTTTTTTCTCGATACGACCATAATTCATGAAGTTACAAGCTTTCAAAAATCACTTAGAAAATTTGTAAATTTTTCTACTCCCATAATTTTTTGCTGAGTGTATTAACCTAATTTATCGAAATGTGAATAAAAACTGTTTGGAAAATTGGCAAATATTTATTATTTCTATAAAATTTTTCCATTGCTCCTCCAAAATCAAATAATACCGATATTTTGGTCTTAAATTAAATTTTTTGTCGCTTCCTCTAACAATCTCCGTTCAAAAAACTGAATTTTCTGTACCTACTTATTCGAAATGAAATTTCGAACATGCAAATACATTGGAACTTATAATTTATATTTTACTCGTATATTGACTTTGCACGTGCCGAGAACTGAGAGAACGACTGAGAAATATTCTATATCTATAGCAGAAAGTTCTAATTTGTTAAATTTTAAAAAATACATTTTTTATAATACAGGATAATTCACAAATAATGACCAAAAATGACGCCTCGTATTCTTTGGTTACTTTTAAGGGGAGTATAAAATTGTTATCAAGGAAGCTTCGTAAAGATGATACAGGGTGTTAAACTTATAAAAATATATTAAATTTTCTTAAATAATTTAAAATTAGTATGTCAAAATAATTTGAAAGTGGGCACCTGTATTTATGTAAACTTTGTCCAAAATGTGAGACCTTCTTTCTAAAATTTAGGTGCTTCAGTGGCGGAGATATTGGGTATCGGTGGTATATTTCTCTAAATAAAATAGTACGCCACTGCTTTACGGTAACAATCATGATATTTTCGGATTCGTCTGTCATTTTCTACAAATTGCTACCCTCATATGTTCGAAAAAAGCCCGAGTTATTTAATCGAATAAAGGAATTGATAACATTAGTCATCATTTTAATCATTTTATTTGAGTAAATGCTCAAAAATATCTTCATTGTACTGTATATCTCAAAAACAAACGAAAATTTATTTTTTGATTCACTTTGAAAATCAAAATCTTCTATTTTTATTTTTTGTATATCAAAAAAGTTTCAAAATTTTCAGATTTGTTTCTGCCGGAATATTAGCACATTTATCTTAAATGTTAATATTGAATAATGTAAAATTTCTGTTGTAATGTTTATAGTCCCTCCGAAATTAGAACATCCATAAAAAAACCGAGCAATCAAAAATGAGTCCCTAAAAAAGTTTTCTGCTAAAGGTAGAAAATTATTTATTATTTTTTACACATTTGATATAATGTGTAAAAAATGTATATTATATGTTCATTTGACCAACAACATATTTTAATTATTTACGTACTCGAACAATTTTATTATATTGATGGTAAATTTCGTTTTGTTACATTTCAAAAGGTCTCCAAAATGCCATGTTGTAATAATATTAGTAAACCAAATATCCCTCTTATTTTTCCCTTTCGCAATTGTAATATGAATGATTAATAGAAGGGTGCCTATATATACATAATAAATTAAAATTATCCGAATCACGCCAAATTCCGCAATCAGGCCCTGCACTGCTAGGCGACTAGTTGACAACTGAATTTTAACAACGCAATGAATCAGACTTTTTAATACTCTCTAACATGCTCCTTAGAGATCCTCGACAGTTCGTCTGAGGAGTAGGCAGATTGAGTCCTCGGTATCGTTCGGTCATTCCCTTTCTCCGCTCATTTTACCTTCACCTTTTACCCTCTCTAGGGAGTAGGCAGATCGATACTCTCAGAGACTAACAGGCTTCTTAGAGATCCCCGACAGTTCGTCCGAGGAGTAGGCAGATTGAGGCCTCGGTATCGTTCGGTTATTCCCTTTCTCCGCCCATTTTACCTTCACCTTTCACCCTCTCTAAGGAGTAGGCAGATCGAAACTCTCAGATAAGGAATTTGTACCATTTGTACCTAATTTGTAAATTTATGGACTAAGTCACTTAAAATAGTTTGTATGGTACCAATTTGCTAAGGGCACAATTATTAATTTGGTTAAAACGGGGGTAAAATAGTCGGTCACATCATCGGGTCGACGAATAAATTGGGGAATATCAATAACATGCTTGTTCCGGACATTTAAACTTCCTTAAAGCATTCCAAAGATTTTTAGTCTTACTTTGATTTTGTTAAAATTTAAATAAGCTGTGTCGTAGGCTCTCCAGGAGAATCTGGGAAACCACGAGTCCTCGTACGAATTTTCATTAACAAAATATCTTAAAAACACTTAAATTTATCTCCCTAAACCGAAAAATACTTGCCGTTTATTCAGGAATTAATTCCGTAGTGGTGATTATCGCCACAGCTGATATTCATTGTCAATGTCAAATTTTCAACGCGAAATCAGTCATTTTTCGAAACAAACTTCACATATTTTGTCCATACGACGTGTTAAAGTGTAAATACTTACCAAAAACTGTTCAATATACTTGTACTTACCTTGTGTGGAACTGATTGTTATCAATTCATCCAAACCTGAAAGAAAAAAAAAAATATTTAAACAGTGGAGACCTAATACAAACGAACTAAAGCTGAGTGAAATGGCTGAAAACTGAACTGCTAAATAACATAGGGTTGTTATTGGAAGGAAGTTCATAGAACAAAGTGTAAGCTAGCCCGGTAAGTGAAATTCTGCATTTTTTCTGCCTTAAACCAGAGCCACATTAGAAACTTAATCAATTTTTTGTACCGAACGAACTTAACTTTTAAAAATCAAGTCATTCTTAAACTGTAGTGTGAATTGAGTGAGAAACGCTTAAAATTAGTGATTTTGTAACTCTACTACAATCAGAATTTTTAGCAAAATTGGACTTTTAACATTCAAATTTTTACAATTACAACTTTTCTCGGAATTTGCACATATTTTTTTTTCATGATATCCGGAACAAATAACAATACAATTTATGGTTTAAAATTTCTTGCACTTATTCAAAGCTACAAACGGTTTTAACTGGTAAGCATTATTTAACAAATTGCAGTTAGGAAAAGGGTCAATATTTTGAAAAATATTTTTAATTTTGTTATAAATTGTTGTTTATAACTGCTTCTAAGTGATGTAATTAAAAAATCGTAGCAAATATTATTTGAAATTAATAAAGTTGATATGTTTGTACAAAATAATGAATGTTTAAACTAATTAACCAACCAACCAACCAACCTTTGTTTTTCACACTGTTAAATATAGGTTCTAACTGTTGATTGAAAAGTATTAGCTTTGACTAGAGTGTATATAGTCAAAGGTATTAGGTACAAATTTTAACAGCGGAAGGAATTCAAATATGTCTGTGAAAGTATATAATTAAAAGAGAAACTCTACTTGAGCGCATCTGTTTCATATGTCAATAGGCTATTGAATGTATCCAAAAAAAAAAAACAGGGTTAAAGGGAATTATGGCCACTTATGACGTTTATTGCATGAATCGTTCAAAGGGTCATTTTAAATGAAAAAACCACGGAGTGCTATTAAATTGGAGGGTGGAAATTGGAAATAGGGATGAAAATGCACCCCTTTTAGTTTTTTAATTGTAATTTGTAAACGAAGCAACTTTTCGCTATAGTTCATAGGAAAAATTATTTAGAGAATTGAATTTCCCGTGGAAATAGCTTATTTAAAAAATTTAAAAGGAAAATTTTATGCAAAAAGATCGTTAATAAACAATTTGAAAAAAGCAAAAAATTCGATTTTCTGATTTTTTTTACTTTTTTGCCTCTAGTTTTTTTTTTGAGTAAAGATAGGTAAAGTACTTTTGGATGAAAATTGACTGATATATGGCCGCTCAAACAGCCAATATTTCGATTTTCGTCGCGTTTACTCTTATACATTTTAATTCTCATTTTTTGCAAAAAAGGAAGGAAATAAGACGTTCAAGGATTTTCATCACATGACTTATTCGAAGTCATTAAAAATGAAAAAACCGAGGGGTGCTATTAAATTAGAGGGTTGAAATTGAAGATAGGGCTGAAAATGCACTTTTGCAGTTTTTAAAAATAGCACGAAAACGAAGCAAAATTTCGGTATAGTTCGTAGGAAAAATTTTGTAGAGATTTGAATTTCTCCTCGAAATGGCTTATTTAAAAAATATAAACGGAACATTTTTTGCCAAAAATCGTTAATATACAATTTTAAAGAAAGCAAAAAATTAGATTTTTTGATTTTTTTCCTTTCTTAATAAAATAATTTAGTAAAAACTTGAGAATTTAAGTACAATAAAGTTTATTAATAATGTATATACAGTGTGTCCACGGATGGAGTTGACAAGAGGAGGAACCCTTTTAACTTTATCGAAAATGTCACTTTTTATAAAAAGTTCTGCCCCTCGAAAAAATGAGACTGTCATACAAACATCTTAGATTAGATATACAGGGTGCTCATAAATTAAAAAGAAAACAGGAAAATTCTCAAGAGAGAAGTACCATTATTTATTATTTTACACAACATTTTTATATAACAAATCTGTTTATAACCTCAAATAATGTCCTAATACAAATTTTAAAGTAAAAATTTCAATTTTTGAGGTGGGAAATAGCCATATATATACAGGGTGGTTCAGTCATAATGTCATTAATTTTAATCACGTATTTAATCATGGAAGACTTGATAAGACGGAAAATCGGAAAAAAAATTTTTTACTCGACTTTTAAAAATGAAATAAATTAACCCATAACTCCCGCTAAGAAGGCGGCCCTGCCAGATGCCCGGATGCTCGGAAAATTTTGTAACGTAATGTCACGAACAAATCGTCAGCTGAAGAGAACAGCGTTGCCAAGTTCACATCTGTGGTCACATTTAATTAATCCGCTTTAGTATACGGATACATATGTATGAAACCAATAAAATGCAAGTAAATAAAGGATCATGCTGCATTTTATTATAACTAATTTTAATAATTGCATTAACTTAGTGCAAAATGTTTTAACAAGCCTGACTTCTCGAAGTCAACTTTCGTTAAAAGAAAATAAATAAAGCAGAGGTTTGTAGGCACACTGTATTTTATCAAATAAAAAAAGTCGGCACACTAAATACCCGAATATACAAAATACACTACACACGGTTACAAAACCATTACCTAACAATTTAAAGCGTTTATTCAAATCTACCACCCTCCATATCTCCCGCATTTTTCCCGCAAAGGAGTTAACATAACACATTTTCAAAAAGTTCAAGCTTTAGAAGCAGCTGATTTCCCCAATCGTCTTGAATTTTGCAATTGGTTCCTAAGTGCAGCAGAACTTTATTAACAAAGTGCTCTGGACGGATGAATGCTGTTTTACTCGTGCTGGCATTTTAAACAGGTAAAAAACATAAGTATTGCTTTCTCAAAAACAATAAGTGCCTACCTAGGTTACACCAAAGTTTAGATTTACACTAAAGTTTACATTTATTATGTAAACTTTGGTTATACGCAACTGCATATTGAATAATAAACTGAAATACTAAAACTGTGTATTATTTAACATAATAAATTATAAAACGTGAAAACGTTAATAATATTAAAAATGATAAATTGTAATAACCGTACATTCGAAAACAATCATCCCTATTCATTGATGACACGATTTTCCTTTGATAAAAGACCGACAACTTTTTGCTCTACTTTGCATGGAATACGATCCTACTACAGTTCGTATTAGTCTAGGAGCCAGATCAGGTTCCGTGTACTAGCTATAAAAATAAACTTTTTACAGCCATTTAAACATTTAATTTGTTGATAACAATTAAACTGACCACTTTCAGGCTTTGCGACCAAGTTTTTTGGATTCAGGAGGTCAAAATACTTTAGAATAAGTTGTTTGCAGCCGTGGCACTCTGGTTGGCAACGGAACCCTGTCTGGCTCCTAGACTAAAGTGCACGTGCAAATTAGAAGGTTATTGACCTCGACACAGGTTAGCCTAGGTCGGAAACACGTACCGAGTTGTTTATTTGTCTCCGTCCGATTGTATTTTTATCTTCTATTACTTACAGTCAATATTTAAATACTACATACATTTCACCCTCTCTTTATAATTTATCTAGTGAGTGTTGGTTTTTTATGTCATTATTTCTGTAATGAAATTGAAATGGTTATGAAATGAAATTTAAATTATTTGAACTCTTGGGGTTTTGTAACTTCAATATTAAATTTTATTTAAAGTGAAACAGAGCTAATTTCTTTGCAGCCATAATAGTCACATTTGGTCAGATGAAAACCCGCACACTACTCGTCGGTTTAGCTTTCAGAGGAGATTCGGTGTCAATGTATGGGCAGGAGTATATGGCGATCGTTTAATTGGGCCGCATTTTCTACCTGAACATCTGAATGGGCCGCGTTACTTTCAATTTTTAGTAGAAGGCTTACAGCAAATTAAAAAATTATCACTATGATGTTAATAAAAAATGATTTTTGGCAAGTCATGCTCAGACCTCCTCGAGGTTCTTGCTGGGCAACAATAACAATTTAATATGTTGATTGCATAATTATAAAAAAATAATTTATAGCATTTTAAATTATTATTGGCTGACGTGAGCAAACCGTTTATTTATTGTCTTTATATGTGCGAAAATATATAAATATGGCAACATTGCATCTAGGTCGGTTTGTTCATATCGTAGCCGGCTGACGTCAGCCGGTCAGTAACAGCCTGAAAAGGGGGTTAAATAACGATTTGAAAATATTTTTTTTCAGCTTAAATATGCATTTAATTTTTTTTAATCACGCCATCGTATTGTACTCATTTTTCTCTATCTGCTCTTAAAATTAATGACATTACGACTGAATCACCCTGTAGAGTGCGAATTGTTTGGGGCCCATTTAATTCATTTATTCCTTCTCGTATGCGCTCTTTTAATACTTCCTTATAATGTGGCAGATAATTTCGAGAGGCAGAACTTTTTATAAAGAGTGACATATTTCGATAAAGTCAAAAACAAAAGAGTTCCTCCTCTTGTCAACTATATCCGTGGGCACCCTGTATACTTATACATTATTAATAAACTTTATTGTACTTAAATTCTCAAGTTTTTACTAAAATTTTTTATTAAAAAAGTAATACAAAATCTTATCTTTTGCTTTCTTTAAAATTGTTTATTGACGATTTTTTGCTTAAAATTTTCCTTTTGCATTTTTTAAATAAGCCATTTCGATGAGAAATTCAATTCTCTACAAAATTTTTCCTATGAAGTATACCGAAATGCAAAAGTGCATTTTCACCCCTATCTTCAATTTCAACCCTCTAATTTAATAGCACCCCACGGTTTTTTCATTTTTAATGACCCTTCGAACAAGTCATGTGATGAAAATGCTTAATCGTCTTATTTCTTTCCTTTTTTGCAAAAAATGAGAATTAAAACGTATAAGGGTACCTAAACGCGACAAAAATCGAAAAATTGGCTGTTTTAAGCGGCCATATATCAGTCAATTTTCATCCAAAAATACTTTACAACCTCTCTTGTTTTGAAGGAAACTTTATCTACTTTTTTAGGCCTATGCCTATCTTTACTCAAAAAAGTAGAGGCAAAAAAGTAAAAAAAAAAAAATTTTGCTATTTTTAAAATTGATTATTAACGATTATTTTGCAGAAAATGTTCCTTTTAATTTTTTTTAATAAGCTATTTCGATGGGAAATTCAATTCTCTAAATAATTTTTCCTATGAACTATAGCGAAATTTTGCTTCGTTTTCGAGCTACAATTAAAAAACTGAAAGGGGTGCATTTTTACCCCTATCTCAAATTTCCACCTTCTAATTTAATAGCACTCCGCGGTTTTTCCATCTAAAATGACCATTTGAACGATTCATGTAATAAAATATCTTGAACGTCAACAATAAAAATATTTGAAAACAACTCTAATTTAGTATATTTTTGATTCCTTACACTAATATTCGAACATCTTTGTATCTTGAATAATAAGAGTCATTATACTTTGTCACACTAATGAACCACCCTGTCCTTTTTTTATTTTGACGTATCCCATGTATACGATAATCATGAAATGGGATTAATTTCTTGGATATAGGCAATTTGTTGAAATAACGTTACGGGGGTATATAAATTCGTTTTATTCGAGCTCAATCTTAGTCCGGTTACTCAGGGTTTTTACCTCCGAATTCTTTATAACTGAACCGATTGACGTGAAATTTTGACTGAATGTGGGGAATGCCTCAAGGAACAAAACTTATATATTGCCGAAGTGTGCTTTAGTCCTGGGGGTGGTTCCCACCCCTTCTCGGTGGTGGAAATTGTTATGCCCAAAATAACCACAGGAATCGATAGAGGAGTCAATTTTAAGTAACAAATATTATATAAAGTTTTTTGGATAATCCAATACTTTCCGAGTAATTCGTCATTGGAAATGTTGATTTTTTACTGAAAAAGTGCTTGTTTTCGGACAGTTTTTTGCAAATAACTGCATGCAAACCATTGGATTAAATGAAAGAGTTGAAATGAACAAAAAGAAAGGTAATGAAAAACAAATTTAATGGCATTATTTTATTTTTCTCTAATTACAATATAAACCGAAGTTATGGATTTTTAAACATTATTATATGTTAGCTAAAAACTAAATTGGAACCAGTTAACATTAAATAACGCCAAAACCATAAATATTAGGAAAAAAACTATTTGAACCTTTTTTAAAGTACTTTGAAAAACCTTCAAATTAAGCTGTTTTAAAAGTCTTTAGAATCAAAATTAACGGAAATATGATCGAAATAACATGATAGTGTCATTTTTTTTTAAGAAAAAAATAATAAACAAATCAGTGCCTTTGGCGACAGAATTAAAATTAAATGCAATCCATTCACAGATTTCTTCATTTATGTTCTAAGAATATGTTCTGGGTCTTTGGCTCGCTTACAAAGCATGATTTCGAAAAAAAAACCTTAATTTTTGAAAATGTTCATTTTTCAAATTTTTGAAAAAAAATCGATTTTTACGCTGTAACTTAAAAATTAAAGGGCGTTCGAAAAAAATACAAGAGTAAAAAAATGTTGCTTTATTTTTGCTGAAGATTTTGCTTATATTTTTTATTTCTCTAAAATTAATATTAATCGAGATATCGCCTTTTTTGTTTAACATATGAATGAGAGAACCACCCTTTTCGAGCCCTTTAAACCCTTCAAACTTAAAAATGAAGGGCTTAAAAAAGATCAACTCAACAGTTCACGTAGCCCTTACAATTCCCTGCAAAATGAGCCTTTGTGCGATTAAAGATCTTAAAAAGTAAGAAAGTTATCGTTAAAAAAAAACACGTGTATAGGTGATAATTTTAGGAAAATTTATGTCAAACAAGAATTGTAAAGCATTTAGATCTTTTTGGTCTGCCGGAAGCTCGGTTTATTTTGCAATTCGACATGTGGAACATGCCCCGGCGACAAAGGCCTAAATTCTCCAATCATCGAAGAGGACGAGCATGATTGTAAAGAGAATAGCAGTGACGACGAATAATGATTTACATATAATTATGTAATTTTGTATTTATTATCATTAAAAAGAAAAATAAAAATTTATAAAATAATCTTAATTTTTTGTGTGCGTGTCTGTGTAGGTGTCGGTGTCGGTGTCTGTGTGTCGGTGTCTCTGTCTGTATCTGTGTCGGTGTCTGTCTGTGTCTGGGGTAATTGTTAAGGGTTCAGAAGTAGCAATCAATTCAAAATTATTTTATAAGCAGGGAATAAATGTTTATTTAATACGAATGCACATTTAAAATGTTTCTACTCTTTCAATAATACTTCTTTATTTGATTTTCGAAAGAAGAGATATTTTTCAAGGGTTGAAAAGTTACAATCGATAAAAAATATTTTTTAATCAAGAAATCAATTTTAATTTGATGCATGATTAAAACGTTTCAAGTTAAAAAAAATTTGTATAGGTATTATTGTCATCCAAAGGGGTGATTTTTAAAGGTTTTTCCGGGGTTGAAAATTTGGGATACATTAAGTTTCATGTTAGATAGCACATGAAATTACTCATACTGCATAAATAAAATAGATTAGATTACATAAAATGCTTAAATTTGTATTTTTCTTTTTTTCCAATAAGGGGTGGTTTTCACCCCTTAAGAACAAAAACCCCAACTAGCGCATATATAAGTTTTGAAGTGAGGGGTAATTCTAAATTTTGAGAAAAATCGATGCAGTTATAGAAAATTCGGAGGTATTACTATGTTTCCAGCTACAGTAACTGGGCTATCTGTGGAGTTTATAAATCTTTTAACGAATTTTCACTATAACCTGTTTTTTTTTATTAAATTTTGGTTATTTTTGGGCAAAAGTTTCGAGGCTATTTCTACTCGCGGATAAATAACTTTGTGAAACGAACAATTTTTTGTTATTCCACTGTGTATGTGCTAAGTTTATTTTGGACAAAAAAAAATTAACTCTACTCATTTTTTTTTTCGAGTGAAATGGATGCGATATTATTTCTTTAAAATGCAATTTGGAATCAAATGAACCTTAAAAATTTTCAAAAATATTCAAGGTGTTGAAATTTTTACGTTGTTAATGACGGTGTCGTCCAGAATCTCCGCTAGTTGCGCAACAGTCTTGATATTTACAGTAAATGAAATTTTCGCGGTGCCTTTTACACCCTGTATCTCAAAGATATCGCAAATAAATTTATAAGACAAAGTACCATTATTTTTATAGTTTCCCCGTCCGCCCCTGAAGTCTGATGAATTAAAATTAGGACATCCTGTATATTTATGCAATGCGAACAATATACAAGAATTACCGGAATATTTAGCAGACTTTCTAACAATTAAGAGAAAACAAGGACGAACGACAAACGAGCTCTAACTTGTCTCTAGCAAGAAGAGCAGTTTGAAAATAATTTTGATTAAACACTTATTAAATAAACCAAATTTTTATTTGGTTTAGGAATTTAAATATAAATTCGGTCTACTTTATGCTCTCAAAATTTTACACAACGATACCGGAAGGTTAAGGAACACCTTGTATATGCTTTTTTAAATAACACACAACACAATGAATATTTTTGTGATCATCTTTGCTTGAAAGATTGGTAAAACTTTTGAATAGAAATTGTACTGTAACAAATCTTTAAATTTTAGTTATTCAACGAAAAAGAAAACAAACTTCTGTAAATTCGGATTCCACATCTCTCGAGACTAGATTCGTGCTTTCCTCTTTCCAGGCGAACTGTGCGAGTGTGCGAGCCGCGAGCCTGTACCAATCGGCGAACAGCGTCGTCGATCATGGGGCGGAGCTTGAGGTGCGCTCTTAAGATCTGAGTTGTGATTTTTATTTGGGCCTTTACGTCATTTCGTTTGTTGCGGTTGTCGGAGTAGCGTTATTATGCAGTGTAGTGGTATTTGGATGTTTTATTTTCCTATAAATCTGTACGACTCTTCAAAAACTCCGAAAAATTCGTTAAAAATTTTATTTATTACTAAGTGGAATTAAATTCGCGTTTCGCGTGTTTTTGTCCGATGAACAAGGAGTGATGGAGATAATGGTAAGCAGATATCTAGTATAGCTTCTTGCATTAACAAAATTTTGCAAGATGTTTACGTATGTTTTCTGTTTTATTATAACTTTTTTAGCTTAAAAGTTTCTTTCGTATCAATTTTACTACTAATAACGGAGCAAATTTAGGTATTTTTGTGTTCGTAATTTTAGTTTTTTATCTCATCGTACCCATATAGTTAAAATATGAATTTGCCACGGCTTTGCTGTGGCATTTTTTCTGCCTTATATCGAAAATCGAAATGGTATTTTCGGTTTTGTATGAAAATGAATTAAATTAAGCTAAATTTATAGAACTTAGGTAACTTAATTTCAACACAAGCTTCGTTCATACCTAAAAATAATTAAAATATTTTTGTATAGAATACATAGGAGTATTAATAATTTGTTATATTGTAGTTCATTTTAAATTCAATTGAACATAAAATTATTTATGAGCAGGCAAAATAACATTTCTAAATCGAGTGAATTTATTTTTTCCCGACATTTTCATCGTATACGTTGAAAATATACTGGGCATTTCGTGCCAAATAACTTGATCGTGACCGAACCATTCTTGATTTTTCTGATTTCTTGGTATTTAGAACAATTTAAAGGACTTTTATTTTTATGAATTTTTTCAAGTGTTTATTTCGACCCCTCGAGAAGAGCATTTTGGGTAAAAAATTTTCAATTAATTGTAACTTGAACTTATTTTCTATATTGTTCGTTTTGGATGTAATTTCGTAAAAGAAAATATATATGAAAATAATATATTGTGGGATCTTTTTTATTATATATTTTTCATATATATAAAATAGAAAATGTACGCGATTAGGTAAACCAAATTTTATTATAGAAGTAAATCGGGATGACTACCTATTAAAAATACCATATTTTTAAAACTGTATACTTCTACTAATATTGTCATTATTAAATATCTAAATTATTATTAACTGTATATTTCGATTTTGTTTTTTTTCCTCAATATTAAAAAATTTGCTTTGCATAATGCCATCATGTTATATTTTTGACCATTTGTATTTAGTAAAAACTTTTATATATAAGTAGGTTAAAGACGAAATAAAAAAATAGTTTCCATCACTTAATATCGCGCATTTTCAAAAGGTAGTTTTATTGTTTCGAAAATCCATTACTTTCGTCGTCTTAACTTTTTTTGACTTTTCGTTTTAATAGCTTTGACAGTTAAAATTTGATTGCAAGCAAATAATTACTAGGTACCATGTACTATTTTTTATATTTTTAAATCTAGCTAGTTGAAATTTTTTTAAACACCGACAATTATTTTTACCATAATTGCGCTGCGAGGGTAAATCCATTATTTTAATTGGAAAATATTTTTAATACTTATTTATACAGGGTATCCCGAATTACGCGCACGCAACTGTTACCAGGTAATAAAACACATCGAAGTAAGAAAAAAATGTCCCATAAATATGGGTCAAGAAATTTCTAGTTTTCGAACTACAGCATATACAAGTTTAAAATGTACTATTAATTAATTTATCTCCATAATTAACAGCAAACAACTCTTTATATTGGTTTTTGAATAAATGTAACCCTATACTGACTAAGGGTATTGATTTTGAAAACTAAGTAATTTTAATTACCGACGTTTTCATTTTGAACAAAAAAAATTAGTCGTCTTCGTTTTATTTAAAAAAAAAATAGTCAGCTTATTGATGAATAAAAAAATATCTTCAGAAGTAGGTATTCGTTTCACAAAAAAGTATAAAAGTTTTTTCTCCACATACAATTTTAAATACAACGCAGGTTTAAAATAATCGTAGGAATTTCTCTTTCCAAATTATTTTAAAAAGCCATGATTTTATTGAAGTTTTGATGGTAGATAAGAAAAATCCTATACATATTTACATTTTTTTCGGGAGAAATGAACAGGTACTTTTAGAATTATTAGAAATTAAACATCCTGTATTACTAACCAAATTAATGTTCCGTGTTATTTATCGAAATGCGTGAACAAAAATTGTTTGAAAAAAAAAACATTATTTTGGACATCTGTTATCAAATACTTTTCTATAAAATTTTTCCGTTGTTCCTCCAAAATCATGAAAAATATTGGTCTTGAGAATTATATTTTTGCTTCTAATCTGCATTCAAAAAACGAATATTTTTTTAATTATTAAATTATCTGTATGTGTATTTATTACAGTGCAACCTCCATTATCCGAACTAATTATTGTAAGGTCTTGTTCAGTTAATCAATTTGTTCGGATAATCAAATTTAAAATGAAAACACAGTTATTTTTCTAAAAACCTTTTTTAATACTTCAAGTTTGTAATTATAATATGGAAAAACATATACAAAAAAAATATAAAGACATAAACACATTAAACTATTAAAGTATGTATACATAAATATCTGTACAACAAAAAAGTTAATAAACTACATATTTAAACATATTTTATTTAGAAAAATCCGTTATTTTTCTTTGTGAAAGGGATTTACTTTCTAATTTTCTGGCTCTAATCTGCATCTCCTTTAAAAGAAATATAGTGACGTGCGTACATATATAATAAATGCGCCAGACTGATCTCTGGAATCCAGAGTCTGGATTCCGATTGGGCCGGGCGAGACGAAAACCCAGTCGCACACGCAAGCGCGACAGCAAATTTCACATCACCAGAGCTCCGCGGCCACCCAGTTCGGATAAACGATGCTCGTTCGGATAATATCTTGCGTTTTTTTCCGTTCGGTTAAGTGGATATTCAGATAAAGGCCTGTTTGGATAATGGAGGTTACACTGTACTCGGAAGACTCAAGAGTCGAATGCCTTCTCTATAGTTCACATCGGTATCCCGTACCGTAACAATAAATAAATCTTTGAAAATCAACATTAAATATTATTTCTTATATTTCAAGTAAATTTCAAAACGTCCAGTTTTATGTTTCACCGGAATATTTTGAAATAATAGCCCAATACTTTTGTTGTATAGTTTTGTGAATTCACTTGTTACGTTTTTTTCACAATATTTCAGCAGCCACATACTTCCCGTTATAAATTTCTTAACAAAGTATAAATTAGCAAACACTGACAATTTTTCTACAAGGATAAAATAAAAAATTATAACTAGAACATTTTTAAAATTCTTGAGTACTAAATTCATAGATATTTTTTTTTTTACTTTTCAATATGGCTGATTTTTTGGTTCGCTGTATGTCTTGTAGAAAAAACTAACGGTAATTGGTATTATAATTGTTTAATGTAATAGTTCTGTTCGATATTCGATATTTTACAGTACATAGTTTTAATTAATAACTTAATTAATTATAACTAAATATAACTTAATTTTTTGAAAATTGGATCCCTGTGTTCGTTTACTAAACATTCAAGTTTTGGTTCTATTAATTTGTGCCTGTTTTTTCAAAATTTCTTATAAAAAATCTAGCAAAAAAATACAATTTCTATAGATACCTTCAAGTAAATGAGTCGATTTGTTTATTTAAAGTTTTTTAATCTTAATCATTTTTCTATACTAATTTATTTCCGAAATGATCATTTTTGATATAAAAAAAATTATGTGGAAACGAAATTTTCTGTGCAGAATACATTGAATATGCCTCACCCCGAGCTAGTGGCGTAGATTGTGGGATATGGCTGAATATTTTCTCTTTAAAAGTTGTAATCGACTACAGAAAAAATATGTATGTAACATATTTGTCACATTTTCGAAATGCGAATTGTATTTGAAACCAAAATTTATGACTGGGTTTTTTTTCATAACTTTTGGCAGTTTTAGTACAAATTTGTAGAAATGTTGCGTTGACACCTGTCAAAAATGGATTGTTTTAGTCCCTATTTTGAGACAGGATATTAATATTTTTAAAAACATTAGCAGATATATCAGGTTTAAGAAACTAAGCGAATATGTATAAAACATCGAATATTAGATACCTATATTGACAGCGGTGCTACTTTGAAGGGCGTTTGTAAAATCATTTAATTAATTCCAATCCCTAAAAACCACCCCCTATGACAGTAATCATTAAAAAATAATGTTGAAAAATATTATTCAGCAACTTGGAATAATTTAATCATAGTGATATTAAATTAAGATTTTTTTACCGTTTTAATTTTTTATTATTTATTTATAAGTTTCAACCCTTATAAAAACCACCCCTTGCAAAAAAATCGAACAATTATAGTTAAAAAAAAAATTTAGTTCAAAATATAATACAATCTTTTTATTATTTAAAATGTAATGTATTTATTTTATCAAACCTTAAAAAAAATACCTACTGATTAAAATTTGCCATCAAAAATAGGGAAAATAAGAATTTTATTTTTATATGAACTTTAATTTTTATAACAAAAGTTTTTTTATTGCAATTAACATAAATAATCAAAAATGTAAATACGTATGTGCCTAAAATATAGCTATAATGAATGTGTATCATCAGTGCTTCAATATGTGTTCTGATATCTGCAAAAATATGTGATTGGGTTTTTTACCCATAACTCCGCTTAGTTTTTATGCTATCAAGCCCTTCAAAAAAGCCATTTTGAAAGTTTTTTCAAGGGCTATAAGATCAAATCAGTTAAATGTTCTTTCAGCCTTTATTTTTGTAAGGGTTTGAGCTGAAAGGGCTTAAACAAGTTGTTATTTTCGAACATATGCAAACTTTAAACGGTCATCTTACTTAATTTTTTTCCTACAGAAAAAAAAAACAAAATTTTCAAGAAAGCAAAACCTAGAATTTTGTACAAATTTTGTGTATAGTTTTTGAGTTATTTTGAAGAAAAGACAATTTTTTCCAAAAATTCAAAAATTATCATTTCACTTCAAGCTCAACGTTTTTCAAAACTAAGCACTTTAAACCGGTCAAACTTCTAGAACATATTACAAGTTTATAAATAAAGTAAATTTGTAAAAGTGGTATCTATTATTTTCAATTGGGGTGGTAATTAGATTTTCCCTTTTTTTGTCGTCGAAAACAATACGGACCAACTTTATTTTCGTCATAACTCGCTTATGTTTGATGCTAGGGATTTTCATAAAAGTTAACGTTTTTTCATGCACTTAAAAAAGAACATTCTATGAGTATTCCCTGAAAAATGCGTTGGTTTTTGGCTATTTCACGTTCAAACTTTCAATTTTGCGTTTGACGAATAAGAGCCAACATTCAACTAGCTATTACTCCGCTTGTCTACACTCTACGGACACCATAAACACACCATTCTTTTTGTTTTTTTTTATAAGGTACTTTTTTATAATGATTTTTTGATAAAATACTTAGTTATTCGCGAAAAACCGTCAGAAAGTGTTTTTTTTTTTTGGTTAACTTTCACTCACGTTCACTTTCACTCGCGAATAAGTCGTAAAATATTGACATTCAGAAAAAAAATAGAATAGTTGCTTAGAATTAGTCAATATGTACATCCATTTTCAATGAAACATTTTTCACCCCCGATAAGGGGTGGTGAAGTAGAGGGTAAATAGAACCTAAATCCAAATTTTTATGAAAATTGGTGTTTAGCAAAATTATATGGGAAAATGGTCATTGACTGGACCATAAATCTATAATTTTTTGTTTTTTTATTCACTTTTTGATAATTTTTGGGCGAAAATTTTTATTTGAAACTGTTTCTACACATGTATTCAATCAGTCTAAAATAAACAATAGGCCTACTCTTTTTAATTTTAATTTTTTTTAATATTTAAGTGAAAAGAGTGTGTTTAAGGTATTTACAATTGAAGTTCCCCTAAATGTTTTTTGTCATTGAACTGTGTACTAAACTTGGTTTTGAAAAAAAATAACAAATGATTTTTTTAACGAATAAAATGGATGCGATATTTTTTCTTTAAAATGCAATGTGTAATCAAATAAATTTATCGAATTTAAAAAATATTCAAGGGTGTTGAAATTCTGAAATTCTCCGGTCTCGAAGTCTGATAAAGTAATACTATATTTAAGGTGGCCATATCCCTTGCCGAGAAATGGTGAAATTTCTGGCATTTTTTGGTACGGAAATCTTGGAAAAGTAAAACGTGTAGAACAAAAGTAAGCACAAAAATAAAATCCTTGATGTTTTGTTTATTCATTGTTACCATTTAAATTTACCCAAATAAAATAATAACTAAAAAAAAGCGTTTGTAAAACATGCGTTTTCTGTTATCCTAACCCCACATTTTAAGAATTATTTTCACGTACTTATAAATAAAAGTAAACAATTTTATATGTAGGACTAAGCAAGTAAATGTTATAAGAATATTTACATGTGGAGTTGTGTCTAAAAAAGTTAGTATTTTCGTAGATTTCAGTACCTAAAACCTTGATGGTTTGATCGTTTTTTGCACCTGTTTATTCGCTTTACTGCGGCGTCTTTGAAAATACTCAGGTGGCATGACATAACTCCTATTATTTGATAAGCTTTAGATTATTCAGTTATTAAATGTTTGAAATTATTTGTCTTTGCGGAAAACACTATTTAAATTTTGAGAGTATAGAGTACGCTAAATTCTAGGACTATATAACAGAAAGTCCTAAGCCAATATTTGTTGCGAAGTTACAAAGTCTAAGGTTTTATAAACAGTAATTAAAGAGATTAATTAGGCCTGGAAATATAGAGTTGGACGCGACTTTTTGTTTCGGCAAGCTTAATTTATCACTATAAATGCTAAATATTATGTACAATAACATATTAGATTCCACGGTCATAAAAATAGGGGGAATATTGTTTATAGGGTGGTTAATTGTATAATTTTTACGTAAATTTAGTTTTTTTTTCGCTTATAACTTTTTTCCGTTCATTTCCACGAGAAAACAGTAAAGTACTTTTTTTTCGTCTTCAAAAGACCTACAAAACTAGCCCGTCGAGCGTAAAAAATATTGATTAGATTCAAAAGTTGTAAACAGAAGTTTATTTTCGACTTTTGAATTAAACATTTATAAACTGCGTTATTATTACCAGACCGTTTTGGCATCGCATCTTCTCATTCCTTATCACTGTCTAATAACACACGAAATCTGGAATGGGGGTAAGTTGAATAGTTTACAAGTTTTGGCCTTATACTAATTATTTATTAGTCTGGACGATCCCGAGGATCTTCCACAACCGCACTGATTATTTTCATGGTAGATTTCATAATAATACATTGAGATCTTCGTCAAAGTTAGCCAATTTTTCGATATTCGTCTCGTTTTAATTCTCATTTATTGCAAAAAAGGAAGGAAATAAGACGTTCAAGGATTTTCATCTCATGACTTGTTCGAAGGGTCATTAAAAATGAAAAAACGCGGGGTGCTATTAAATTAGAGGGTTGAAATTAAAGATAGGAGTGAAAAAGCACTTTTGCAGTTTTTTAAATAGGTATAGCAAGAAAACGAAGTAAAATTTCGGTATAGTTCGTAGGAAAAATTTTGTGGAGAATTGAATTGAAATTTTGACTTTAAAATTTGTATTAGGACATTATTTGAGGTTATAAATAGATTTGTTTTATAAAAATGTCGTGCAAAATAATAAATAATGGTACTTCTCTCTTGAGTATTTTCATGTTTTTTTAATTTATGAACACCCTGTATATCTAATATAAGATGTTTGTATGACAGTCTCATTTTTCGAGAAGGCAGAACTTTTTATAAAGAGTGAAATTTTTCGATAAAGTCAAAAACAAAAGAGTTTCTCCTCTTGCCAACTCCATCCGTGGACACACTGTATATACATTATTAATAAATAAACTTTATTGTACTTAACTCAACTTTTTACTAAATTATTTTATTAAAAAAGTTAAAAAAAAATCTTATTTTCTGCTTTTTCATCCAAAAATACTGTACAACCTTTTGTTTTGAAGGAAATTTTATCTACTTTTCTTTCTATGAAGCAATGCCTATTCCGATCTCCAATTTCCACCCTCTAATTAAACAGCACTCCGCGGTTTTTTCATCTAAAATGACCATTTGAACGATTCTTGTAGGTAATAAAATATCTTGAACGTCTACAATTTGTATATTTGAAAATAACTGTAATTTAGTATATTTTTTTATTCTCTTCACTAATATTCGAACATTTTTGTATCTTGAGTAATAAGAGGGTCATTGTACTTTGTCACACTAATGAACCACCCTGTCCTTTTTTTATTTTGACGTATCCCATGTATACGATAACCATGAAATGGGATTAATTTCTTGGATATAGGCAGATTTGTTAAAATAACGTTACAAGGGTATTATAAATTCATTTTATTCGAGGTCAATCTGTGGAGTTTCTTAAATTTTAGTCATTTTTGGGCGAAAGTTTCGAGGCTATTTCTACTCGCGGATAAATATATTTTGTGAAACGAACAATTATTTGTTATTCCACTCTGTATGTATTAAGCTTATTGTGGACAACAACAAAAAATTAACTATTGATTTTTTTTTCGAATGAAATGAATGCGATATTTTTTCTTTAAAATGCAATTTGGAATCAAATGAACCATACGAATTTTCAAAAATGTTCAAGGTGTTGAAATTTTTACGTTGTTAATGACGGTGTCGTCCAGAATCTCCGCTGGTTGACAACAGTCTTGATATTTACAGTAAATGAAATTTTCGGTGGTACCTTTTACAAGGATGAACGACAAACGAGCTCTAACTTGTCTTTAGCAAAGAGAGCAGTTTGAAAACAATTTTGATTAAACATTTATTAAATAAACCAACTTTTGTGTTTGTAGTCTTACAATTAGAATTCAGTCTACTTACGCTCCCAAAATTTTGCATAACGATACCGAAAGGTATATGCTTTTTTAAATAACACACGACACAATGATTTTTTTTTATGCTATCATAGTTCTGTGATCATTTTTGCTTGAAAGGTTGGTAAAACTTTTGAATAGAAATTGTACTGTAACAAATATTTGAAACGAAAACAAACTTCTGTAAAAAATGTAAATTCGAATTCCACATCTGTCGAGACATAGATTCGTGCTAGCCCGTACCAAGCGGCGAACAGCGTCGTCGCTCATGGGGCGGAGCTTGAGTTGCGCTCATAAGATCTGAGTTGCGATTTTTATTTGCGCCTTTGCGCATCTCACAGATTAGAAAGAGAAAAGCACGTCATTTCGTCTGTTGCGGTTGTTGGAGTAGTGTCGTTACGCAGTGTGGTGGTATTTGGATGTTTTATTTTTTTATAAATCTGTACGACTTCAAAATTTCGTTAAAAATTTTATTTATCACTAAGTGGAATTAAATTCGCGTTTTGTGTGTATTTGTCCGATGAACAAGGAGTGATGGAGATAATGGTAAGCAGATAGGTATCTACAGCTTCTTCCATTAATAAAATTTTGCAAGATGTTTACGTATGTTTTCTGTTTTATTATAACTTTTTTAGCTTAAAGTTTCTTTCGTATCAATTTTACCACTAATAACAGCAAATTTAGGTATTTTTGTGTTCGTAATTTTAGTTTTTTATCTCATTGTACCCATATAATTGAAATATGAAATTCCCACTGCTTGGCTGTGGCATTTTTTCTGCCTTAAATCGAAATCAGATTTTCGGTTTTCTATGAAAATTAATTAAATTAAGTTAAAATAGAACTTAGGTAACTTAATTTCAACAGAAGCTTCGTTCATGCCTAAAATTTTTTGTATAGAATACTTTGGAGTATAATTTGATATATTGTAGTTCATTTTAAATTGAATTGAATATAAAATTATGTATGAGCAGGCAAAATAACATTTCTAAATTTATTTTTCTCGACATTTTCATCGCACGTTGAAAAATATACTGTGCATTTCGTGCCAATTAACTTAGCTCGTGACTGGGCTATTTTTAATTTTTCTATTTTTTTCTTATTTAGAACAATTTAGAGTACCTAGCTTTTATGAATTTTTTCAAGTGTATTTCCTCCCCTCGAGAAGTTACGAGCATTTTGGGAAAAAAATTTCAATTGTAACAAACTTTTTTTCCTTATTGTTCGTTTTTGAGACGTAATTTTGTAAAAGAAAATATAAGAAAATAATATATTTTAGCTTTTTGAGGTGCTTTATGAAGTGACTTTTTTTAAATTCTCAAAAAATCATCTTTCAATATGAGAGTTTCTAGAGTGGGATCTTTATTTCTATTTTTTATAGAAAATGTACGCGATTAGAAAAGTAAATCGCGAAGGCTATTAAAAATACCATATTTTTAAAACTGGATACTTCTACTACTATTGTCATTACTAAATATCTAAGTTATTATTAACTATATATTCCGAATTAGTTTTTTTCCTCAATATTAAAAAATTTGCTTTGCATAATGCTGTTTTGTTATATTTTTGACCATTTGTATTTAGTAAAAACATTTATATACAGGGTGTTTCAGAAAGACCTTCCGTAAATACAGGAGGTGATAGTACGACAAAAAATAATAATTTTTTCTCTTATGTCTATCTCCTTGTTTTCGATACAGTGCGACAAAATAAATTTTTTAAATAGAATTTATTTTTACAAAAATTTCCAAACCGTGTGAAGTATTTTTATGAAATTTGATATTCCGCGGCATTTATGGACGCCAAAAACGCTGGTCTAATTATTTTTTGTATATTTCATAGAGGGCGCTAGTTATGCTACATTTCTATAACATTTTAAGTTCTAATTTAAGGTAAGGTTTTTTACCATTCAGGCTCCAATTTCTAATGTACAATTTTATTTTCTAAGAATAAGGTATTCCTGTTGAAACTTCCTAATGTGGACGGTTTTCGAAAAAAATGCTTCTTATAATATTGCGGTATATAAAATAAGTGACTTTTCTCAAAGTAGGCTTATGTCAAAACTTAATGGATGTCTCATAAACAACGCATACATTCTTAGTAATATTTTAAACTCTAATTAACTTTATATCAAAATTTTAGTGACTAATTAGTCATTACTAACTACAGTCACTACACTATTACAAGGTTAGAGTTTAAAATATTACTAAGAATGTATGCGTTGTTTATGAGACATCCATTAATAAGTTTTGACATAAGCCTATTTTGAGAAAAGTCACTTATTTTATACACCCTAATATTGTAACAAGCTTGTAAGAGTTATTAAAAGCCTTTTTTCTCAAAAACCGTCCTCCTTAAAACAATTTGGAATGTAGCATAATTAGCGTCCTCTATGATATATCCAAAAAATAATTAGACCAGCGTATTTGGCATCCTTAAAAATTTCGAAATACCAAATTTCATAAAAATATTTCGCACCGTTTGAAAAGTATCGTATAAATTCTATTTGATTGACAGTTCATTGATATAGTTCATAAGAATAAAAAATTCTTATTTTTTGTCGTACTATCACCCCCTGTATTTACGAGAGGTCTTTCTGAAACAC
The DNA here is from genome assembly GCF_000390285.2 of Anoplophora glabripennis. NCBI lineage: Eukaryota > Metazoa > Arthropoda > Insecta > Coleoptera > Cerambycidae > Anoplophora > Anoplophora glabripennis. The sequence goes on from NW_019417068.1 coordinate 82,710, forward strand.
CCTGTATGAATAGGTTAAAGACGAAATAAAAAGCCAGCTTCCATCACTTAATATCGCGCGCTTTAAAAAGGTAGTTTTAATGTTTCGAAAATCCATTATTTTCGTCTTCTGAACTTTTTTTGACTTTTCGTTTTAATAGCTTTAACAGTTAAAATTTGATTGCAAGCAAATACCTATTTGCTAGGTATCATGGAATGCCCCATACAATTTTTTATTTTTTAAAATCTAGTTAGTCGAAATTTTTTTACCATAATTGCGCTGGGAAATAAATTATTTTAAATGTAAAATATTTTTAATACTTATTTATACAGGGTATCCCGAATTACGCGCACGCCACTCTGTTACCAGGTAATAAAACGCATCGAAATAATAAAATAGGTCCATAAACATGGGTCAAGAAATTTCTAATTTTCGAACTACAGAATGTACAAGTTTAAAATGTACTAATAATTAATGTATCTACATAATTAACAGCAAACATTCCTTTATATTGGTTTTTTAATATATGTAGCCCTATAATGACTAAAGGTATTGATTTTGAAAACTAAGTAACGGTTTCATTTTGAACAAAAAAATTAGTCGTTTTCTAGTTTTATTTTCAAAAAAAATTAGTCAGCTTATTGATGAGTAAAGAAATATTTCCAGAAGTATTCGTTTCACAAAAAAATATAAGTTTTTTTTCCACATACAATTTTAATTACAACGCAGGTTCAAAATAATCGTAGAAACTTATTTTTCTTTCTTTCCAAATTATTAAAAAAGCTTTCTGCCATGATTTTTTTGAAGTTTCGATGGTAGATAAGAAAAATCCTATACATATTTACATTTTTTTTACAGGAGAAATGCACAGGTACCTACTTTTAGAATTATTAGATATTAAATATCCTGTATTACTAACCAAATTAATGTTCCGTGTTATTTATCGAAATGCGTGAACAAAAGTTTGGAAAGAAAACATTTTTTAGGACGTCTGTTATCAAATACTTTTTCTATAAATTTTTCCATTCTTCCTCCAAAATCATGAAAAAAATTGTCTTGGATTATTTTTGTTTCTAATCTGCATTCAAAAACGAATATTTTTTTAATTATTAAATTTTCTGTATGTATTTATTACTTTTATTTGAAATGAAATTTCCTATACGCAAATGAATTGGAGCTTATAATGTGCATTTTATATTGTATAACTGAAAATATTGTTTTATGCATTATTTGTGAAACATAAGTAGGTGTTGTTTTCAAGAAATTGTGTTTGGATAAGTTAAATCCATTCTCCATCTATACAAATATATATTTTTTTGAAATTGTGACCAAAAACGGAACCTTGTATTCTTTGGTGAATTTTCAGGGGAGTCTTTCGAATAAAGTTTTTATCTAGGACGCTTCATTAAAAAAATACAGGGTGTTAAACTGAAAAAAATATTTTTAATTTTTTTAAATTATTTATAAGAACTAGTTAAAAAGTGAAGTAGTTTGAAATTGGCCACATTTTTATGTAAACATGGTTCAAAATCTGGGGCCTTTTTCTAAAAATTCCAGTGGCGGAGATACAGGGTATCAGTGCCAGAAAAAAGCCTGATTTTCGAGTAAAACTTATAGGTAATGCGAACTGAAAACATCGGATCTCAACCCACTGGATTTCTTTTTGGGAGTGCTATTAAACGGCTTGTATACATTGACCAACCTCAGCAGTTAGAAGAAAGAAGAAATAATGCTTTTCATCATATTCAATTTCGAACAAATTACATTTTCTTCACTTGGCGCGCCCGTGTTCGTGGAAATGGAGAAAATTTTGAGCATTTACTCAAATAAAATCAGTAAAATGAGGACAAATGTTATTAATTTCGATGATTAGTGTTTGTCATGTCATTTAGGTAAAATTGTTTTCGGTTAGTTTTTTAAGTTTTACTCGAAAATCAGGCTTTTGTCGAAAATCATAAGAGTAGTAATAAATACATGTGCCCCATTTCAAATTATTTCAATTCCTAGTTTTTAAATTATTTAAAAATATTTGAAAGTACTTTTTTTTTAATAATTTTATGGGAAATACCCCTTAAAATTTACCAAAGAATACGAGATTTCATTGTTGGTCGCCGTTTGTGATTCACCTTGTGATACACGACAAATAAATTAAATTTCAATGTCAAAATTTTTTCTTGGGCATTTTAAATAATTTTTGAACTGGGAAAGTTTTCGAAAAAATATTTTATACTCGATTGCCATTTTTTTTGCATTCTCGAATAATTTTTTGCAACCGATAGCGAAAATCATTCTGTAAACTACTTTAGAAATTATTCAATCTCGGAGAGAATAAAAGGCCTGCGTTCGCTTCAAACGTATTGTTAGAAATAATGCAATAAAACTAGGAAATGTTCCAAAACGTTATAATTAAATTAACTTCGAACAGTTCGGTTTTTACATGGTTCGTAGTTGGTGTATATTTCATGAATGCCTCAAGGCTCAAGTCGATCCTTATTCCGCTCTAGCCAGAATGTTTATTATTCTTCCCCCTTCGCCCATTCAAGTATCTTAAATTTAAACAAAACATTAGCCGAGCGAGCGGTGACGCTCGGGGTTAACATAAACACATATATCATTTACTAATAAACCTATAAACACAGGGCGATCTTCTGCAAAGGGTACAGGGAGTCCCAATCCACAGAGTGGTTACAATTTTCAAACGAATTTCGCAATCTAGCATCAAAAGTAACTAAGTATTGTAAACAACCCTGAAGGGGTTGTTGTAATATAAAAATGAAATAAAAGATTTCAATTAAAAAAAAGAAAGCTTGGTACAATTTTATTTCTGTGTTATACTCTTAACAGAGTCAATGAATGAATGAATCCCAGTGCAACTTAAATCAAGGTTACCACCCTGAGATTTTATTTTATATAAACAAAGATATGTATAACAAACTTATCGATGAGCCCGCAGGAACCAAAACTGCTGACCAAACCTTCATAGTCCGCAAGGTCATCGCTAAAGCGCCAAATAGCCAACAGTATTACTGTCATTAAAAATTGACATGATGTGTATTTATTAAGTGTCAAAACACAAAGAGTTTTTTTTTGTCTACGGAATATAAACGTCTTTTATTACAAACAAGATGTAAAAGATTACATCCATCTACAAAAATCAATAAAATTTGGTACAGATGACAGAATCAATGCACCAGTTTATTTATTATTTATTATTAACAAAATTATAAATTATAACCATCGGTAATAATAATCAATTTAATTATAAATCAATTAAATTGAACATGAAATCAGAGAATATTTGATATTAAAATTGTGCAGTAAATTGTAGATGACATCACATGTCAAATAAATAAATTTTAATTTTAATTTAATGTCAAAAATTTATCTTTCCATTTTTAATAATTTTTTAATTTTTTTGAAAAAATGTGATACTTTATTGAAATTCTTTCGCATTCTCGAATGCAAAAGTAGCATTTCACAATCTACCGTCAAAAATATATTATTAACTATATTGAACGGGATATAACATCTAAGGTAGGAAGTTTTAATTGTTTAAATTTGAAAAATATTTTAATAACTGTTTTTCAATCGCAAAAAAGGAAAATTTATTATTTGATTCGTCAAATCTTTGAAAATCAACATCATCTTATTTCTTATATTTTTCTTATATTTCAAGTAATTTCCAAAACGTCCAGTTTTATGTTTCACCGGAATATTATGAAATAATAACACAATAATTTTGTTTTATAGTTTTGTGAATTCATTTGTTACATTCTTTCACAATATTTCAGTAGACACATACTTATTGTTATAAATTTCTTAACAAAGTATGAATTGGAAAAATGACAATTTTTCTACAATGACAAAATAAAAAAAAATTGGTATACCTAGAAAATTTTAAAAATTCTTCGAACTAAATTCATAAAGATTTTTTTTACTCTTCAATGTGGCTACATTTTTCGGTTCGCTGTATGTCTTGTAGAAAAAAATTACGGTAATTGGTATTATAATTGTTTAAAATGTAATAGTTCTGTTGTTAATGTACATATATTCTAGTAAATAATTCAATTTGTTTGTTTTTTAAATATTAGGTGTTTCGTGTTTAAACCAAGAAAAGTTAGGAGAAATTAAAAAAAATAAGCATTTTTCTATACAAATTTGTTTTCGAAATTATCATTTTTGTGCTATAAAAAAAATTATATGAAAACGAAATTTTGTGTGCAGAATACATTGATTATACCTCACCCCGAGATAGTGCATTGATTGTGGGATGTGGCTGAATATTTTCTCTTTAAAAATTATGACCGACTACAGAAAAAATATGAACCTATGTAACATATATGTCACATTTTCGAAATGCGAATTGTATTTGAAAGCAAAAGTTTTGCCTAGGTTTCTTAACGTAACTTTTGGTAGTTTTAGTACAGATTCGTAGAAATGTTGCGTTGACACCAGTGTTTTCGTAGGAGATCAAATTGTAAGAAAAACTGAATATTATTACAACGACTTTATTTTAGTTGACGAGTACACTTCGCTGGCTAGTTAAAATCTGATCTCTTAAAAACTTCCCTGAGCCTATATATCTGTAGGTATACAATCAAGACAATTTATCAAGGGCTTTGAGTGTTTGTTTTCGTTGGCCCTACGGCGACGTTCCCTCACCTGCATTGCATGTCTGGGTGCTTACAAAATGAGTGATATTTTATAAAGAACTGTTCCTATTTTGAAATACGGGATATTAAAATTTTCAAAAAAATTACCAGGTATATCAGGTTTAAGAAACTAAGCGAATATGTATGAAAACCAATATTAAATACCCATATTGACACAGCGATTTGTAAAATCATTTAAATAATACCACCATCTGTCTATATATATTCCAAATAAAATTGTACCATAAATAGAAGTTGGAAATTAAATTTGCATTTCAAAAATGACCAAATAAAGGTTTTCCCAGTGGCAGCACACTACGATTCCTGAGAAAAATATCACCAGCATACCTCACATCTACTCCAATATTTATTTTTTTTAACGTATTACTCGCACACTACGGTAACTAAGAAATTGGGCGTTTCTTGGATATGGGCTGTAGGATTTGCCGAAATAACGTTACAATTGTATATAGTCCAGTCATTGAATATAAAATACGGCGTTAGGTACTGTATAATTTTCCCAAACAGCACCGATTTGCACCAAAATTTGGATTTAGGTTCTACTTACCCTCTACTTCAAAGTTGACCCAGTACCGGGGGTTGCTTTATTTTTTAGGGGTGAAAAATACCCTTATTCGAAATTAGTTTTTATGCTATCAAGCCCTTCAAAAAAAAAACAGCATTTTGAAGGTTTTTTCAAGAGCTATAAGATCAAATAAGTTAAATTTTCTTTCAGCCCCCTTATTTTTGTAAGGGTTTGAGCTGAAAGGGCTTGAACAAGCTGCTATTTACGAACATATGCAAACTTTAAACGGCCATATCTTACTTAATTTTTTCCTACTGAAAGAAAAAAAAAACCGACAATTTTGTACAAATTTTGCGTATAGTTTTTGAGTTATTTTGAATGAAAGACAATTTTTTCCAAAAATACAAAAATTCTCATTTCACTTCAAGCTCAACGTTTTTCAAAACTAAGCACTTTAAACCGGTCAAACTTCTAGAGCATATTGCAAGTATATACAGTAAATTTGTAAATTTGTTATTTTCAATTGGGGTGGTAATTAGATTTTCCCTTTTTTTGTCGTCGAAAACAATACGGACCAACTTTATTTTCGTCATAACTCGCTTATGTTTGATGCTAGGGACTTTTATAAAAAATAAAGGTTTTTTCATGCACTTACAAAAAATTTCTATGAGTAATCCCTGAAAAATTTTTGATTATTTCGCGTTCACTTTCAATTTTGCGTTTGACGAACAAAAACCAACCTTCAACAAAGTATTACTCCGCTTATATTGGGTCTCCGGTCATCCTAAACACACCATTCTTTTTGTTGTTTTATAAATTACTTTTTTATAAGAATGATTTTTTTTGATAAAATACTTACTTTTTGAGTTATTCGCAAAAAACCGTCTGAAAAAGTTTTTTTTTTGTTAAAAAATTTACACACGCGAATAAGTCGAAAAATATTGAATTTCAGAAAAAACTTTATAGAACAAAAGTTGCTTAGCATTAGTCAATATATCAATTCCCGGTTATTATCAGTTACTTTCAATGAAACATTTTTCACCCCCGAGAAGGGGTGACATACACCCCCAGGGTAAAAGCAACCCCCGGTACAAGATCAGTTTTGAAGTAGAGGGTAAATAGAACCTAAAACCAAATTTTTATGAAAATTAGTGTTTGGTAAAATTATATGGGAAGATGGTCATTGACTGGACTAATATAGATACATATTATTCGAGCTCACTCCGGAGTTTTTAGCTGTTGAAGTTGAAAATTGAGAAATGATGTTTCACTATAATTTTTTGTTTTTTTATTCACTTTTTGATAATTTTTGGGCGAAAATTGTTATTTAAAACTTTCTACAGGTTTTCAATCAGTCTAAAATAAACAATAGGCCTACTCATTTTAATTTTTATCTTTTTTTTTAATATTTAAGTGAAAAAGGTGGATGTGTTTAAAGTATTTACAATAAAAGTTCCCGTAAATGTTTTTTGTCATTCAACTGTGTACTAAACTTGGTTTTGAAAAAAAAAATAACTCAAATGATTTTTTTAACGAATAAAATGGATGCAATATTTTTTCTTTAAAATGCAATTTGGAATCAAATAAATTTATCGAATTTAAAAAAAATATTCAAGGGTGTTGAAATTCTGAAATTCTCCGCTCCCGAAGTCTGATAAAGTAATACTAGGACACCCTGTATATTTATGCAATGTTCCGTATCACGTTCAAATTTTGAGAGTATAGAGTACGCTAAATTCTAAGACTAAAACAAAAAGTCCTAAGCCAATATTTGTTGCGAAGTTACAAAGTCTAAGGTTTTATAAACAGTAATTAAACAGATTAATTAGGCCTGGAAATATAGAGTTGGACGCGACTTTTTGTTTCGGCAAGCTTTAATTTATTACTATATAAATGCTAAATATTATGTACAATAACATATTAATTTCCACAGTCATAAAAATGGGGGGAAGATTGTTTATAGGGTGGTTAATTGTATAATTTTTACTAAATAAAATTCACGTAAATTCACTTTTTTCGCTTGTAACTTTTTTCCGTTCATTTCCACGAGAAAACAGTGAAGTATTTTTATTTCAGAAGTTTATTTATAACTTTTGAATTAAACAGTTATATAAATTGCGTTATTGTTACCAGAACATTTTGGCATCGCATCCTCTCATTCCTTATCACTGTCTAATAACTCGCACGAAATCTGGAATCGGTAAGTTGAATAGTTTAGAAGTAATGGCCTTATATACAAATTAACTAATTATTAATTAGTCTGGACGATCCCGAGGATCTTCCACAATCGCACTGATTGTTTTCATGGTAGATTTCATAATAATACATTGAAATCTTCGTCAACTTTTCGATATTCGTCGCGTTTACTCTTATACGTTTTAATTCTCATTTTTTGCAAAAAAGGAAGGAAATAAGACGTATAAGGATATTCATCGCATGACTTGTTCGAAGGGTCATTAAAAATGAAAAAGACGCGGGGTGCTATTAAATTAGAGGGTTGAAATTAAAGATAGGGGTGAAAAAGCACGTTTGCAGTTTTTTAAATATAGCAAAATTTCGGTATAATTCATAGGAAAAATTTTGTAGAGAATTGAATTTCTCATCGAAATGGCTTATTTAAAAAATTTAAAAGGGAAATTTTATGCAAAAAATCGCGATTTTTTGCGATGAGAAATTCAATTCTCTACAACATTTTTCCTGTGAATTATACCAAAATTTTGCTATATTTAAAAAACTGCAAAAGTGCTTTTTCACCCTTATCTTTAATTTCAACCCTACAAAATTTTTCCTACGAATTATACCGTTCTGCTATACAGGGTATCCCAACGAAAATTTGACCCCCCCTATAATTGGAAAACCGAATAATATTTCAAAATTCGCCGAGACCCGTCGATTTTTGTTCTTGGGGGGAGCTTTTTTGACAGTCAAGCCAACTCGATATGTTCATCCCCCTAATGCCTAGCAACCCCAACTTAAAAATTTCAAATGCAACTACCCCACTTGTGGCACATCATTTTAAAGCCCTTTTCATTGCGAATACAGTGACGTACCGTTTTTAGAAATCGGTTGAGATTTGACAGAATTATTGGTTACAAACGAAAAGATGACAAACCAACTTACGCGTAGTAATTTCTACACAAATGCCCACCACTAATAAGTTTTTCATCTACTACACATGACCGCATTACCTAATTGTTATTGATGTGTCTATCAGTTTACAAAAAAGTCAGAAATGAAATAAAAAATGAAGCAAATAATAAATCAGATTTATTTGATGAATTGCTCAAAATGACCCCCGTTAACTTCCAAACAATAATACAGTCTGTTTTCAAATTCTGTTCGAACATTATTAAAGACATCCGCAGTTATTAATCGGCATTCTTCTACAATTCTCTGACGTAGCACTTGCAATGTTTCCGGCTGAGTGGCGTACACTCGTGATTTTAAATGACCCCACAGAAAAAAGTCCAAAGGGGACAGATCCGGAGATCTTGGTGGCCATTCGACGGGACAATCCAATGCCCCGGGAAATGGTCTTCCAAAAATTGTCGCACAACAGCAGCATAGTGCGGGGGCGCACCATCTTGTTGGAAGGTTATTTCATTTTCTAGTAAATTGTCGTCACTTTCTAAAATCTCCGTTATCCTAGGATCAATTGTACTTTCCAATAATTCTAGATATGTGTTTCCATCGAGATTACCTTGGATGAAAAATGGTCCAACAAGATGGTCGCCCAAAATGCCTGCCCAAACATTCAATTTTTGAGGTGTCTGAGTATGAAATTCCCTGATTAAATGCGGATTAGTATCACTCCAATAACGACAATTGTGTCTATTCACTTCGCCATTCAACATAAATGTGCATTCGTCGGAGAAACATGTATTGTAGAGAAGATTTGGATTCAGTAGAAGTTGTTCACTAAAGTATTCGCAAAATTGGTTACGGCGATCAAAGTCATCTTCATGTAACTCTTGAACCAGCGTCATCTTAAATGGATGAAACTTGTGTTTTTTCAAAATTCGATGAACACTGGAACGGGATACGCCAGAAGCTTGAGACACAGTTGTAATCGATTGCTTATTATCCATCTGTACATGACCCAAAACTGCCACTTCAACTGCTTCATTTCGAACTGGCCCAATTACTTCACGTTTCTTGTTTAAAAGCGAACCTGTTGCAACAAATTTGTCAATCAGGTGTTTAACGTACTGGTGGTTTACATTTTTTTCAGGATGATTGGCATTAAAAATTCGTGCTGTAGCTTTAGCGCAATCGTGATTTCGATAATAAATTGCAACAATTTCTACTCTTTCCGCGATAGAATAAACCATTTCGAACACACGTTAATACTTTCAATAACGGCTGAAACTAACGATTTCTTGGTCACAAGCAAAAAACACCGACTTTTTTTGTAGTACTGATTTTTTGTTATTTTGAAAAGGTCTGAATTCCTATAAACTTAAGTATCTTCTACTAATAACTATTTTAGTATCTAGTTTTATTTGCTTCAGCTTTTTTATTTCATTTCTGACTTTTTTGTAAACTGATAGACACATCAATAACAATTAGGTAATGCGGTCATGTGTAGTAGATGAAAAACTTATTAGTGGTGGGCATTTGTGTAGAAATTACTACGCGTAAGTTGGTTTGTCATCTTTTCGTTTGTAACCAATAATTCTGTCAAATCTCAACCGATTTCTAAAAACGGTACGTCACTGTATTCGCAATGAAAAGGGCTTTAAAATGATGTGCCACAAGTGGGGTAGTTGCATTTGAAATTTTTAAGTTGGGGTTGCTAGGCATTAGGGGGATGAACATATCGAGTTGGCTTGACTGTCAAAAAAGCTCCCCCCAAGAACAAAAATCGACGGGTCTCGGCGAATTTTGAAATATTATTCGGTTTTCCAATTATAGGGGGGGTCAAATTTTCGTTGGGATACCCTATATTTAAAAAGCTGCAAAGGTGCTTTTTCATTCCTATCTTCAATTTCAAACGCGACGAAAATCGAAAAATTGGCTAGGTTGAGCGGCCATATATCAGTCAATTTTCATCCAAAAATACTTTACAACCTCTTGTTTTGAAGGAAATTTTATCTACTTTTTTTTCTATGAAGCTGTGCCTATACCTATCTTTACTCAAAAAAAAAATCTAGAGGCAAAAAAGTAAAAAAATCGGAAAATCGAATTATTTTTTTTTTCAAATTGTTTGCATAAAATTTTCCCTTTTATTTTAAATAAGCTACTTCGATGAGAAATTCAATTCTCTAAATAATTTTTCCAATGAACTATAGCGAAATTTTGCTTCGTTTTCGAGCTACAATTAAAAAAACGGAAAAGGGTGCATTTTCACCCCTATCTCCAATTTCCATCCTCTAATTTAATAGCACTCCGCGGTTTTTTCATCTCAAATGACCATTTGAACAATTAGTTTAATAAAATATCTTGAACGTCATAGTTCCTTTTAAAATCCTATATTCAATAGCCTATTGTTTATGCGTTTTTAAATAACACATGAGCATTTTTTTGTACTGTCGCATGTCGTAGATTTGTAATAATCAATTTTTGTATGGAAGGTGGGTAAAACTTTTAGATAGAAATTGTACTGTAACAAATTTTCAATTTTCTCTGGGTTTACAAAATAAAAAAATTGCTTCTGCCTATACTCCAACTGTAGTCCGTTAGTTTTTTGCGCGTTTGTTGAAATGCTTGTCATTGTCAAATATCAATGTCCTTGACAGAAAAATTAATTCGGATGGAGCGGGAAAGCAGATCGTTTCCCCCGTACGTCTGTAAATTCCAATCATGCCGATGTCGAGACGTCGAGACTAGATTCGTGCTCGCTTGTACTAGTTGGCGAATAGCGTCCGTGGTAATGGGGCGGAGCTTAAGTTGCGCTCATGAAATTTGTCACTTGAACTTTGCGCGTCATTCCGTCTATTGCGTTTGTTAGAGTAGCAGTATTACGCGGTATAGTTGTGTTTTAAGTGTTTTATATTCCTATAAATCGCTCATTTATTAAAAATTCGTTAAACATTTTGTTTGTTATTAGTGAAATTCACATTTCGTGGGTGTTTGTCCGATGACAAGGAGTGATGGAGATAATGGTAAGCGGATATCTATAGCTTATTCCTTGCACGAAATTTTGCAAATTATTGAAGTATGTACCTATGTTTTCTTCTTTATTATAACTTTTTAGCTTAAAGTTTACTACGTATCAAATTTACTATTGACGGAATAAATTCTGGTTTTCTTTCATAATTTTACTATCATCTCGTACTTAGGTGTATTTTGAAGTATCATTTGTCACGGCTTGGGTGGGACATTTTTTCTGCCTTATATTTTCATACCACGTTGAAAAATACACTTTTTTTTCAAAATCTAACGGGTCGAAATATTTAGAATCCTCTATTTTCATTTTTACGATAACTTGCGTTGCCAAGTTATATTAATTTTTATTAATTAAATATTTTTAATACTTAATTCGTGTAACATAACACCTTAGAATAAGAAAAAAGGTCCTGTAATACCTAACAGATTGCGAAATTCCTAGTATCTCGAAATACCTACCTGCAGAATGTTCAAGTTTAAAGAATCCTGTATTACCTAATGATATATTTTGGAAATGAAGCGAGTTTAATTCCTGACGTTTTCATTTTGAACAAAAAATTTACCATTTTCAAGTTTTGTTTTAAAATACAGTCGGTCTATTGTAGGTGAATAAAATTGAAATATCTCCGGAAGTTATTTATATTCGTCTCACAAGAAAGGCGACATAGGTATAGAAAGTTTTTGTTCTAATTACAACACAATTTCAAGTCGTTAGAGTCGTTCCAAATAATTTAAAAAAATTCCAATCACGATTTTTTAAAGTTTTTTGTGTGAATTATTAGAAATTAGACTTCCTGTAATAGTGACTAATCTAATGTGTCATTTATCGAAATGTGGAAAAAATTGCTCGGAAAATAATGTTTATATTTTTTTGGATATTATGTCCGTTATCAAATATGTATATAGGTACTTACTACTTTTTTCCAAGATGAATGTTTTTTTTGATTATTAAATTTTCTGTATTTATTACTTTTATTTGAAATGAAATTTCCTATATGCAAAAAGGTACATCGGAACTTATAATTTGTAATTTATTTTGTATACTGAACGCACGTAAATTTTTTTGTTTTATTAATACTAAATTTCTTACAAATCTAGTAAATAAATACTATTTGCATAGTGTACAAGTAAATATTATAATTCAATTTGTTTATTTAAAGATTTTTAGTTTTAACCCAGGCAATTTGAGTTATATAAAAAATTGCATTTTGCTATAGAAACGTATTTTCGAAATAACCGCTTTTGAGATACGGAACAAGTTATATGAAAACGACATTTTGTGTACACAATACATTGAATATGTCTCGCCCCAAACCAGTAGCGTAGTGGGATATGACTGATTAATTTCATTTAAAAAATTTTGATTGACCGCCGAAAAATTATATAATAGCATTTTCCAAATACGAATTGTACGAAAATGATGTTGCTCTTTACATAGTTTTGGCAATTGAATTTTTTATACAGTGTGTCCAATTAAGTCGGCACCATATGGGATACTTTTTTTATTATTGGTTGTATGAAAAAAAGTTATTCTTGATAAAAAATTCTGCAGTTTAAAACCCAAAATGAAATAATCAGATTTCAATTTTTTACAGTCGTATACGAGGTTTGTCGAAAAATGTACATTTTGCTCAAGAGTAAAGTATATACTTTTATTTTTTACAATATCGACAATCGTTATTAAGAAAAGTTGATCCTAATAGAAAACTACGTTCAGATATACAATATTATCCATCTACCATTAAAATCAATCTTTAATAATTTTTTGTTTTAAACAGGAAATAAACAAATAAATTATAATTTAATTTTGCAAATCATAAAACATTTATTGTATTAAATTCATTGATTTGTCGGATTTAATGTCGATCTCTAGACATAAATTATACAGGGTGTCTCATAATTAGCTGCCAACCCTGAACAGGCCGATTCTATGATCAAAACTAAGTAAAAAAAGTTCATATGAACATGGGTCCGGAAATGCTTCCTAAGGGCACAGGGACCCATTGAAGAGGGAGGAATGGAAATCATTTTTTTGCAATATCTCTCAATCGCGTTGTGATAAATGAATGAAATTTGGTATACACAGCTAAATTTTGATGAGCAATTTGATGGACTAATCCATTTATTTCCACAAGGTCCATTGGGGTGGGTACGGGGGGCCCTTGGTACTTTGCGTGTGTAACTTTTTCATCTTTGACTTTTTAACAAATTGGACAGCAAATTCCGTTTTCCCGAACTGTTTTACGTTAAAAAGGTACTCTTGTTTCAAATCGTTATCTTTAACGGATTCTGAGAAAATCGCTCTTGAATTAATCCTACTTTGGTCAATAACTTTTTTTCATAAAATCAATAATAAAAAAAATATCCCATATGGTGCCGACATAATTGGACATACTGTATATGTAAGTTAGTTTGAGGTATAAATGTAATAACAATAAGTTATTGTAAATTTTTTTTCAAGCCCCGGCCAGGGGCGAAAAAGATAAAATAAAGGGGTTTTTCAAGATAACTCAAAAGGGGTAAAAGCGAGAAAAAAAAAGTTTTATAAGTTACAATTCTACATAAAAATTACCCATTGACATTTTCTTGTCCTATTAAAATTAACAAAGTTAGGGGAGACTAGAAGTTAAGGGAATTTAAAAAATCATAAGCAGAAAAATTAATGAATTTTATAAGTAATTTTTTTTCAATCTATTCTAAAAAATTTATAAACTTTCTTTTCAGAAAATTAGATGTTTTTTAAATTTTTAATAAAATAAGTTATAACAATTGCACAAAGCGAACGTGGTTTTTTATCTTTTTCTAAAATTAAATTTCGAAAGCAACCTTTCATTATTTTAAATATGGAAATCAATCGAATGGCATAGAAAAAAATTGTTCTAGTGTTAAATCATAAAAATTAACGATTAAAAAATTGAAATCATATATTTTTTTTTAAATTAAAAAACATCTATTTCTTTGGAAAGTTTACATTTTTTAGAGTAGATTGAAAAAAAATTATAAAATTCGTTCATTTTTCTGCTTATGATTTTTTAAATTTCTGAAATCATCCCTTAACTTCTAGCCTCCCTAACTCTGTAATAGTACAAGTAACAGTCAATTGACCATTTCTATGCAGAATTTTATGCTTACAACTTTTTATAAGAACTTTTTTTCTAACTCGCTCCTTTTGAGTTATTTTAAAAAACCCAAATTACTGTCACTTATTTTAATTATACAGGGTGTTTTCACTTTAAATTTGGAAAATGCAGGAATGTATTCCCTATCAAAAATTAAGTGTAGTTTGCTCTATAAACATTTTTTATGAAAGCCTTTGTTTTGGAGATACAGGGCGTTGAAGCTTAAAAAAAAATAAACACTTTTTGACATATCTCGGCTATCCACGAGTAGATTTGATTTAAACTTGGTACACATTATGGCGAGCAAAGGGGAGGATGCGTGGCACCTTTTTCAAAAAAAAGTGCACCATTGAGTTTTTCGAAGAATGTAAAGTAACTTTAAATACTACCATACAAAAGCAATCTAAAAGGTCTCTTGGTATTTTTCGATAATACGCAGCGTTCATGAGATTCTTGGACTATTAAGATTTCAATGCATGAAAAAAAAATTACGATATTGAGCTTTTCGAAGAATGTAAAGTAAATTTAAATACTACCATACAAAAGTAATCTAAAAGGTCTCTTCGTATATTTCGATAATAGGCAACGTTCATGAGATTCTTGGACTATTAAGATTCCAATGCATGATAACATGGCACGGTAGTGCTGAATGAGAAAAAGAGATATTTTTCTTTGAATTCAAATGCTGCATTAAAATTTATAGCAACTTTTTTGTTTCGCAGCAAGTCAAGAACTTGTAAATATTTTCATTACTTTCCTCTACTCAATGTCGTAATTTTTATTTTTTTCTTCTTCATGCATTGAAATCTTAATAGTCCAAGAATCTCATGAACGCTGCGTATTATCGAAAAGTACCAAGCGACCTTTTAGATTGCTTTTGTATGGTAGTATTTAAATTTACTTTACATTCTTCGAAAAACTCAATGGCGTAGTTTTTTTAAAAAAAAAGGGGGCCACGCATCCCCCTTTGCACGCCACTGGCTAATGCGATAGGACTAATATTCTGTCAGTTATGAGAACCCCCAATACGCATAATGTGTACCAAGTTTAAATCAAATCTACTCGTGGATAGCCGAGATATGTCAAAAAGTGTTTATTTTTTTTTAAGTTTCAACGCCCTGTATCTCCGAAACAAAGGGTTTCATAAAAAAATTTTATAGATCAAACTACACTTAATTTTTGATAGGGAATACATTCCTGCGTTTTCCAAATTTAAAGTGAAAACACCCTGTATACCTCAAACGAACTTATATAAAAAATTCAGGCAATTTGACCAAAATTGCGATTTAAAGGCTCATTTAATTTGACTATTTTGGTTACAGATTATTTTTGTATCTCAAATGCGTGATTTTATATTTTATAAACAATTGATCTAGAAGTCTTTATTTTGAGATACAGGATGTTAAAATTTTTGAAAAAATTTGCAGATTGGTCATTTTATAGAAGTATTTAAGCATCATAAATTTCGTTTCAATGTTCACTTGTTTAAAATAATTTTTACCTCTATGGGTTTCTGAATTTCCGTGGTTAAAATTCTGGACACCCTGTATATGATCAGGGTTTTTTTGACGTATTCATTGAAATTCTTGCATTAATATTATCAAAATATATATGGTAGGTACCATTATACAAAATTGAAGATAACCAGTTGTGCTGATGTTATAAATTCATTTTTATCTCACTCTGGGGAATTCTTGGTTTCGGTGATTACGTTTTTACAAAAAAAAGTTACTAAATTAGGTGTTTTAATTTTTAATGTATATACTATTTTTTTATAGAAAATTTGAAGTTATTAGATTGAAAATAAGTTAAATCTCCTTTGATTTTTAGACATTTTTTTTTTGTTTCAGGTATCCAACAACTACACAAAATGGTGAGTGATTTTTATAGCATTTGACACAATTCTTGTTTATCTACAATGTCCGACATTGTTTTTGGACTTGATGGTACCTGCAATTTTTTTATTAAAAGTAATTTGAAGAAGAATTGCTGGTATGTTTTTAAGGGTCACTGAATTGTTAGTTCAAAAAAACACATAAATACTTAAAAGCCACTGTTAAGGGGAAAAAATGCTATCGATGAAAGTTGATTAGAATTAAAAGCTGTTCAGAATTTCAATTTGTTTGAAAAAGTAAAAAATTAAATCAGTAATAATAAATAAAGTATGAGATCAAGGGTTTTTATTAAATTATTTTTGTCTCATCAAAACTCACTGGAAAAAAAAAAACAGTTGTAATAATTAGACCAGGGTCGATAATTTTTGAAACCAAAAAAAAATTCTAGTAGGATGAAACCCATTGGAAAAGAAAGAGAATATAACAGAAATGAAGGGAAAAATAATTTACGGGCGATCTGAGGTCGGGAAGGGGTAGGGGGTAACTTTTTAAAGGTAAAAAACGGTTTCCCTTGATTTCCAGAAAAACTACAAGTCTTATGAAAAAAAATTAAATGACAAAGTTGTAGGTAATAAAAAGATCTACAACTTTTGTATTTACACTTTTTTCACATAACCTCAAAATTTATGTGAGAAATTCAAATAACCAAGTTTTTGGTTTTTTATTTTTATCTTTTACAAACAAATTTTTTTTTCACGAAATTTGGTGAAAACTTACCTATTTATGTCCCAAACACGCTGTAATTTTTTTGATTTGAAATATTTATTTTTTCACCTTATTTTTACTTAATATCGAAAAAGCACCCTAATTTTCAATCGAAAATTCTCACGTCAAAATATCTGCTTTTTTAAAAACGTCGGTGGGCTTTTTCTTCGTTGAAATCTCTACTTTCTGATGGTGTAAAAAAAAATATACATTACTATGGTAAGTTTTCTCAGGAAATGCAAAGAAACGAAAGAAGATTCTACAACTTTCTCAAAATATTGTAGATGTCTTATTAAATATTAACTTTATTAACTTATTTGGTTGTTAATTATAATAGTATATTTCGACTTGTAATTTTTTTGTTTATCAATGTAACATGGAATCTTACGTTTTTCGAGTAATTAAAGTGTAAATTTTAATAAATAGCTCAAAATTGTACATAATGATTAGAAAAAAATTTTCGGATTCTAGTTCGTTTCTTTGCATTTCCTGAGAAAACTTACCATAGTAATGTATATATTTTTTTACACCATCAGAAAGTAGAGATTTCAACGAAGAAAAAGCCCACCGACGTTTTTAAAAAAGCAGATATTTTGACGTGAGAATTTTCGATTGAAAATTAGGGTGCTTTTTCGATATTAAGTAAAAATAAGGTGAAAAAATAAATATTTCAAATCAAAAAAATTACAGCGTGTTTGGGACATAAATAGGTAAGTTTTCACCAAATTTCGTGAAAAAAAAATTTGTTTGTAAAAGATAAAAATAAAAAACCAAAAACTTGGTTATTTGAATTTTTCACATAAATTTTGAATTTATGTGAAAAAAGTGTAAATACAAAAGTTGTAGATCTTTTTATTACCTACAACTTTCCCATTGAACTTTTTTCCATAAGACTTGTAGTTTTTCCGGAAATCAAGATAAACCGTTTTTTACCCTTAAAAACTCACCCCCTTCCCGACCTCAGATCGCCCGTAAATTATTTTTCCTTTCATTTCTGTTATATTCTCTTCATTTTCCAATGGGTTTCATCCTACTATAATTTTTTTTCACTTTTTACCATTTTTGAAGGCTTAAGCACTGGTCTAAATTTGTTTTCATGGGTGGTTAAATACTCAAATTCAAAGATATCTCGAAATATTCCACAAGTAAATTAAACATCATTATATTTATAAATTTTAAACATCTTTCTTCAATAAACATTATTTCACACCGTTCAAAAGAGGCAGTGTAGATATTTACATACTTATTTTTTTGATTTTTTATTTGAAATTATCAACCAGCATAGAGCAGACTTTTTTTAATATGCTGTGGCTATTAAATATTCAAACGCTATCTTTTTTAATTCGTAGTTAAAAAAATTTAACAAAACGGATATATTGTTGGGTTACCCTTCCCTCAAATTAAAAAAAGTCTTATGCTCATTTGGAAAATAAAATTTAAACCAGTTTAAATATTATATAGAACAAACAAGTCAAGTGAATATAATGCTCGCATAATAGAACGCTTTTTGCTTTAATGGCTGTCGCAGTTGCAATCCATCAATTGAATGGTAAGTATCGCATGTTTAATTCTTTCTTGCAAACTACGCAACGTTCCCCCTATAGTATCTTGGATTTATTGCTTCAATTATGAAAAATCAAATACTTATTCAAACGTCAAACAACTATATGACAAATTGATGGTAAAAGTTTACCAGGCATTTGTTGTATGCAACTAAAATGCTTGGCTCAAGGACATTTAAATAAAGGGGACTTATTTATTTACATTTCTAGATGAAGCCTGGTCTATTCACAGTCTAATTGTATCATTGTTGTTAGCTGTATAATTATACTGGAAATGTACTTAATATTTTTATCGCAATTTTCATCACAATTGTGAAAATTATTATTATAGGATAGTATTATTAAGTTATGCATACAATATTGTTAAATTCTGTACATATTAAACTATTTTTCATTTTTCATATTTGCCATGTTCGAAGACTTGGCAACTACTCAATAATTTGTAGCGTGTTCCTCGTTCGTTCTGCCGTTGGCAGAATATGGCGTCTCTTGTTAGAAAATAGTTGTGATTTTAGTAAGTGAAACGTGATTTGTGTTTATACATGTATTTTGGATAAACTTTTAAGGTGTGAATATGGTTAGACAGTGCAGAATTTGTAAGAAATTGGATTATAAACATCCAAATCAGTTATCCTTCCAAAGGTAAGCGTGTTCAAGGTGACTTTGGAATGTATATGCAACTGTGGCCATTGTCGTGCGTGTGGGTAACTTTTATTTGAATAACGGTAAAATTTTATAAAACTGACTTGGTATTTTTTTTTAAATTTTTGCTGAAATAGTAAGAAAACATAATATGAACCACGTTTGGCCATTAAAATCAAAGGAAAATGCTGCACCACAAATAAGTTACAGACATTATTTATATTTAATATATTTATAGGTATTTCAATGTTATCCCTTATTCCCAAAATTACAAATTTTAATCATTCATCATTTTCATTTTCTTCTACGACAAAAACCTTTTCAAAAATATATTTACAATTTTACTAAATGCACGAGCATAAAAACTGAATAAATACAACAGCAAAAATATGGTGGTGGTTCACTTATACATAAAAATACCGAAGAAGCAATCCACTGAAAGTTGCATTCATTCAACCATTTGATGTTGTCCTTTGGGAATATATTTTTCTGTCTCACTGAAAATTTGCCTCAGTATTCTAAAAGTGAAATGTGAACGTTTTTAGGATGCTTGGGGATGGTGCTACAAGAAAGAAATGGTTACAGTTATTGGGATTCCAAGAAGTTATAAAAATATTATATATATTTATTATAAAAATACTGAGTAGCTGTTGAAATATATTGACTTGGGAATATAAAATATTTTATTTTGACCCATCCAAAATGTACGACATTGGAGATGTAATCCCGCGCATCAGTTGAATGAAAAGAAAGCCCTCTGCTTTCCCCTTGTCTAGCTTCACCCAACATATGAGATAGACTGACATGCATAGTCCCCTTTATTTTAATGTCCTTGGCTTGGCTATACTTTAGTGTCGGATTTTACGTACAAAATTAATTTTAAATAAATTCTTACAGGTGTGTGTTCGGTAACGCCTCGTTTTAGAAAAACAGGACGTCCAAAGTTAGTGAAAATATGTTGTAAATATGAGGTTCATTCACAAAATCTTGAGTTGAGAGGTGAAATTATCCAAAATTAAAATATTGTAAAAAAATTTAATGCTGTTTATCATTTGAAAAACAAGAAAATACAAAAATATTGTCTTTGATTTTCCGGAAACACGACTAAAAAAATATACAGGGTGATGCATTAACGATACGGAGCGGCTGTATATAGGAAACTAGTCGTGCTACTTACTATGGGGTGAAAAATCTATTGACAAATACGACCAAAAGAAATTGATTTAAATTATTTTCAAGTTTCTAACTTCACCACAAGGGGCGCATCTGCTATAGGGTTACAGAAAATTGTCGTTTTTTTCCGAATTTCGCTGATATAACCTAAGTTGAAAGTACATTTTTTTAAATACACCGTTAAAAACCCTTCACAAGTTTTGTTTGACCTTTTTTTTTTTGTTATTACCATATTAACGCCAGTGTATAGGACGCCATCTTGAAATTTTTAAGTTGCAAACTTCTAAATGCCTTAATCGATATCAAGAAACGACGGCTCATTCTAAAGAACTGTTAATAAAATTTATATTTATGATATGAGACTAACAATATTATGTTCCTGCGCAACGGTAGACGAGAAAAATCAGAAAAATTTGTAATTGTCTTTTGTCTACTAAAAAAATTAAAAGAGAAACGATATAGGTTTTTCCATAGCTTGATAGACATACCATTTATTAAGGAAAACAAATACACAAACCGGATGTCGATATTTTTTTCGTTTTCATGTTATTGCTAAAATAGTGAAGTTGTGCTAGAACATCCTCCTTTATTTAGTTCTTTAAATAAAATTGACATAGTCTAAGCCAAAATTAAATTGAAAAACTATACCAAGCTTGTCTTAAGAAAGTACTTGCTATATTTTGAAATTTTTTGATAATTGCAATATTTCATTTTTGTTATTCCAAATATCTGAGTAGTTATAAAGAATATTGGTAGGCAGGCTATGTCCTATAAAAATAGACAAATGAAAAATTATGGTAAACTATATGTGACGGCCCTTGCTTCTTGTGTTCCATATGAAATTCCTAGGTTTCTGTTTAATTCCCTAACACTTATTTGGGGATTTACATGGATACGAGCCAACACATTAATATTATCTTCCGTTCTTGCACGGCGATGTTTTCTTATAGAATGTAGTGGCGTCTGACTAAACGCTGTGTTGGAAATTAGAGCTAATTAATAAAACTAGAGGCGTCTGTTCAGCTCAGCGTTTATTGAAGAAGTGTTTTTTAGATGGGCTGATGATAAATATTTCTACAGTTATCAATATACCTCTTTGAGAAAGGCATGGGCCAAGCTCGGTCTTACTAAATAAACAGAAAGATAAAGGAAACACACTTAGATCGGTCCTATGAGTTTTAATTTTTGTTACTGTATACTGGGTGATTCATTAACAATGGGAAAATCGAAAGCTGAAGATACTACACGTGAAATGGTGACCATTGGCGCAAACATGCCTTATCCGAAAGTTAATAGTTTCAGAAACACAGGGTGTTGAAAGTTAAAATTTTAAATCGTTTATTTTGCGATTATTCTGGAAATATATAGGTTAGGAACTTGAAAATATGTGATCCTATATTTTTTAGGCGACGAATAAGATGCGTGTTGTAATTTCAGCATTGCTCGTAGAGGGCGCCACTTACGACCAATTTTACCGAAAATTTAGTTAACGTTTTACCTTGTGTGTCTAACATGAAACTTGATTCAAAACTTGAAAAGGCAATCATTTTTCCATTAATTGTGTATTCTTGTTTCCTTTCGATATCTCGATCCGTTTTCGAGAAAAAACGGTTTAACGAACACTATGTTTTGATAATACGAGAAATTAAAAGCGAAACAAACCAAGTGTTTCTTCGTGCTATTACAACAATTAACAATAAAATAAATAGAATACGTAATTATCATTTGAAATCAGTGTTCGAAGAATCCACCGTTGACATTTACACACTTTACACAACGTTTTCTGAGAGATCTTCGAGTTTGAAACAACATATCGGGATTGCGTTTGACTTCGTTGGCAGCGATTTGTATTCTTTGCCACAACTCTTCACACGAACCAATACATTCTTACAAACAGAAAAATGAGGATTGAAGTCCGGACTTCTGGGTGGCCAAGTAAAAATGCTTCCACGGCTTGCAGAAGTTCCACTTTATTTAAGAAGAGACATGTGGTTCATGTACGACGGAGCTCCACCGCATTTTTCTTAGCCAGTGCGTGCATATTTAGATGCAGTTTTTCCAAATCGCTAGATTGGCCATGTAATCATTTTTGCTTGGCCATCCAGAAGTCCGAACTTCAATCCTCTTGATTTTTCTATTTGGTCTCGAATGAAAGATATAGTTTACAAAGAATTTATTGGCTCGTGTAAAGAGTTGTGACAAACGAAGTCAGACGCAATCCCTATATGTTGTTTCAAACTCGAAGATCTCTCAGAAAACGTTGTGTAAAGTGTATCAGTGTCAACGGTGGATTCTTCGAACAATTACTTTAAATCATAATTCCGTATTTTATTTGTTTTATTGTTAATTGTTGTATTAACTCGCAGAAACACTTTTTCATATTATCAAAACATAATGTTCGTTAAATCGATTTTTCTCGCAAACGGATCGAGATACCGAAATGAAACAAGAGTACATAATTAATGAAAAAATGATAACTCTTTCAGGTTTTGAATCAAGTTTCATGTTAAATATACAGGGTAAAAAGTTATTAACTAAATTCTACGGTAAAATTGGGCATAAGTGGCGCCCTCTATGAGCAATGCTGAAATTACAACACGCATCTTATTCGTCGCCTAAAAAAATATAGGATCACAAATTTTCAAGTTCCTAACCTATATATTTTCAGAATAATCGCAAAAGACGATGTAAAATTTTAACTCTCAACACCCTGTGTTTCCGAAACTATTAACTTTCGGATAAAGCATGTGTGCGCCAATCGTCACCATTTCACGTGTAGTGTCTTCAGCTTCCGACTTTCCCATTGTTAATGAATCACCCTGTATTTCTCATAATAGTCAACATGCTGAAATACTTCTCTCGAGTGGCGTATTCTACGAGGGTAACGCAAAACGTATTCTTTTGAAGCTATAACGGCATTTTGTAAACATTGGAAATAAACTGCCAATGTATCATACGCTTTCACGTTCGTAAAAGGCATTTTCCTTATTCACAAGTACTTTTCCAACACAAATAACACTAATTTTGCACGTAGCAAGAGCTGTCACATTTCATTTGACATTATTTTTCAGTTGTCTATCTTCCTAGGGCATAGCCTGCCTCGTTATAGAAACAATATAATAATCTTTATAAATATACTCAGATATTTGCAATTAATAAAAAAATGAAACATTGCAGTAATCAAAATAATTTAAAAATATAGCAAGTTTTTTTTTAAAGACTAGCTTGGTATATTTTTACAATTTAATGAAAAAAGATATCGACCTCCGGTTTATGTACCTATTTGTTTTCCTTAGTAAATGGTCTATCAAACCATGAAAAAAAACCTATATCGTTGCATTTAATTTTTTTAGTAAGCGAAGACAATTACAAAATTTTTCTAATTAGCGTCATCTACCGTTGCGTAGGAAAATAATATTTTTATTCCCATATAATAATAAAATAAGTTGAAACAAAACTTTTTAAGGTTTTAACGGTGTATCTAAATAGTGTATTTTCACCTTAGGTCATATAAGCGAAATTTTGAAAAAAAATTTTCGATAATTTTCTGTAGCACTATAGCAGTTGCGCCTCCTAGCGGTGAATTATAATAGACTTGAAAATATTTTAAATCAATTTCTTATGGCCGTCTTTGTTGGTAGATTTTTTACTCCATACGTCGTACCGTTAATGGATCACCCTGTAGACAAACTACAAGAACGTGTTCCTCAGGTAAAGATCAGTAAAGAAAATATAAACATAATGCTCGAAGCTCTTTCGTTTTCGAGATAATAGGATGTTAAAGATTTATTAAAAAGGAATTCGACATTTGAAAATATTGACAGCAATATAATTATGCAAAGTGATACACACGCATGAACGATGCTTTACTTATTACTGAACCATTATTTCACCTAAAAACCCAGGGCAATTTTATTTTTGACCAGGGTAAAATTTTAAATGTAATGATGGTACCAATTATCATTTTTTACAGGCCTGTACTATTTTATTTATCGCTATAATTGGACCACCTATCCGTAACCCCTCCACTGGTGGCTAGTACTACATATTGCAGGCACATAGCGATAAGCTATCTAATCATAAGTCACACAAAGTTTTACTTAACTATCATCACTATTCGCTTCGGAGATATATATTTTTTGTATACTTTACACCCTGTATCTCGAAAAATAAAACGTTTTTGACCTTATACAGGCCGATTCAAAATTCAGTACAAATAATTTAGGGGTGTATTTTTGAAGATAAAACAAGACTTTTTTCCCATAAACGTGGGTCCACAAATGCTTAATTTTCGATATACAGGGTGGTCCCGAGGTAATGAGCCAAATTTCATGGGTAGATTTCGCTCAAAAATATTGCGATTTGCCCGAACTTACCTTAGTCCAAAAGTTGATGGTTAATGGGATACAGGGTGTTAAATGTAAAATATTGTATCAGTTTTTTTTCATTTATTCCTTAACAAATGCAAATATCCTCACAAAATTTTGCGGTTTGGAGTTCTTTGGGTAGAGAAATTGAAATCTGTTCACATTTTGGTTGATAGAGGGCGCTAGCTGCAGTAGATTGAATGTGTTAAAAGCGACATAACTTTTTTGTACTTTAAGCTATCTTATCTTTGGTATCAAATTCATATTTTCCAACTTTTTTTACACAAAAGAGGTATACTTTATGAAAGTAGCTATCTCGCACCGTTTTCGAGATGTTTGGCTTTGAAACTACCAATGCTGTTGCATTAAATTACAATTAAGTACCTACAGGTATTATTAATTTAGCGGTAAAGTTTCTTCAGGATTTGGACGAAAATCAAGTAATTGACGTTTTCCACTTGTTTTATTGACATATCTAAGTTATTTTAATTATTTCAACTGCATATTAGCATTGGACGTTTCAAAACCAAATATCTCGAAAACGGTGGGAGACGACTACTTTCATAAAGTATACTTTTTTTGTCTACAATGGAAAATAAAAATTTGATAACAAAGATGAGATACCTTAAAATATAAAAAAGTTATGTCACACATTCAATCTACGGCAGCTGGCGCCCTCTATGAACTATAACCATAATGTGAACAAATTTCAATTCCTCCAAGGAACCTCAAACCCCAAACTTTTGTGTAGATATTTGCATTTATTAAGAAATAAATGGAAATAAACTAAAATAATATTTTATAATTAACACTCTGTATCTCGTTAACTAACTGAGAAATTTAATTTTTACTGTTTTTTAATGAAATTTCACATTCTGTAGATCGGTAACGAAGCGTTTGCGGACCTATGTTTATAGGACTTTTTTTATAAACTGACCTGAGCAATCACTCCCTTAAATATTGCCGCGTCTTTTTTAAACACACTGTATACAAGTAAAGTATTAAATGCAAGTATTAATAAAAGCTTAATATATTTTTTATTTATTAGTTTTTGGGAAAATACTTACCTACTTTCAAAATAGCATTATCATTTTTGTCATGACAAAATGTTTTTAACGTTCATTCGAACAAAAAACTTAATCAGAATGTTACAATTTTTGCCCAAAAATGCCTGATACTGGAAATTCTTAATCAAAGTACTAGTGTTAATGAATGAAATGAATGACATTTGAAGTTAATTATTAATTATTTTTTATATAATTATTTTTGTTCAAATGGACATTCAAAACTTATTGTAATCTTCCCGTTTTCCTTGAAACCTTATTAAGAAATTTTGAAATATTCTTTTAATTTCTAATAATCCTATTGAAATCTTAAGTAATCATTGAAATCTACTAAAATAACTCTGAAATCTCCTGAAATGTGTTGTAATCTTGATTATTTATATGCAATTTGTAATATTTTTTGAATTGATATTGAAATCTGCAGATACATTACAAGAGATTTCAGAAATTTTGTAATCTTCGTCTGTTTTTTCCTTGGCGGATTGCCCTTCGGAACACACCAATCGCACCATATAGGTTTCTGTCGAGGTTTCTGTGGCATTCTTTGGAAAATGAGGAAGGGGTGGGGGCGTTGTATAACGACTACATCGACGAAATTCATTAGCTGATTACATAGATTACAGCGAGGATTACAGATAAGATTTCGTAGATTACATAAAGATTCCAGGGCAAACGTACGAAGATTTCATCAGCGGATCGCCCCTCGCTATATTTAATGTATAAAAAATGCGAATTTTACTCGAAATCCATAAACGATATCGAAATTTTGTAAGAGCAAAAAAATCTTCTAAAATAGTGCTTATTTTTTAAAATATAAATTCTGTCGTCATTGGCATACACACAAAAAAGTACAAGTAGTAACAACCTGTATATGTATTCTCACCAAATTCTATATGTATTTACATTGCACTTATATAAAAAAAATATGTGTACCAAATTTGAACTTTCTAAGAAAAATAGTTTTCAAATTATTTGAAAAAACCTAGGTTATCTATTCTATATTTAGAAGACTATATCTCAGTAGGCGTGCACTTCTGTATATAGGTAAGTTAGGCTAAATAGTCTTATTTTCATCCAAGGAACCTGCGGTCAAGCGTTGTTCATCCTTTTCATGGCCACCCTGTATATCGAAAACTAAGCATTTGTGGACCCATGTTTATAAGAAACAGTCTCATTTTGATCTCAAAAATACTCCCCTAAATTCTTTGTACTGAATTTTGAATCATCCTGTATATATTTTTTTACTTAAAACTTTGTCGACCCTGTAAATGTAGGTATACTTACTTATTTAAAATTGCAAAAAAATATTCTCAAACGTTAGTCTATTTTATGTTCTTAGATCAAAAAAGATAAGGGAGATCTGTTGTGCAAATAGGTGTTGTGAACAATCACAAATCAAAATGAAAAAAAATCCTTTTTCCTGTAACTGTTGCATCCTGTATCTTGAAAAGAGAGCGTTCCCGAACACAGGTTTATAGAAAATGTATTTTTTTTGTGGCGTATAATAATTTCAACTTAAAACTTAGGATGGATATACCATGTTTAATTTTTTTAAGATTTTCTTACCATACAACAGTGTTTTAATTTTTTTTATCACAATCAGTTCGATTGTCATGGTAACTATCATCATAGAATAACAATTTCTACATACGACAATGGAAATTTATGAGGTTATTTACTTGGAAAAACGGCTGAACTAAAAAATATATATATTTTTTAATTTCTGTCTCTGTTCAACTCAAATTAACATTGAAATAATTATCAGTATCGGGGACTTGTATCACTTAACAGAATGCTTTAACCTTAAAAAGTTTGCATTTTAAAAATATTTTGAAATACACAGGGTGTCCAGGAAAAGCGTACCATATCAAAGTTATGTATTTTTAAATGGAACACTCTGTATTTTTACTGCATATTTGTTTGAAATCACCGTAAAAAAATAGGTGAATTTTATTAAATGTTCTGCATACCTAGGACTTATTGTTCGTGAGATATTTCAATTTTAGTGAATATGCAAGCTTAGCGTAGAAAAATATTAGCAATAAAAAAAAATAATTTTAATGAAGCAGTTTTGCAGTGTATTTTAGATCCTTTAAGTTATAAATTATTATATTTGTCGTCATTTAGTATTGTACAGGGTGTTCAAAAAACTACTTATCATTTCATCTAAAATAGAATGAGATGCTGTATTCAAGAAAATGGTTATCAATTCGATCATCAATTAAAATTTTTCATTGTTTCTTCTAAAAGTAAAATTTCCTGTAATAAATATTTATACAAAATTAATAACTTTTTATAATTATTCTGCTTATAATATTTTTTATTATAAAACTTTCTTGAATATTGTCATTATTGATGCTTTACCAATTAAATAAAGGGCTCGATAAACACACGTGGATACATAAAAAAATTCGATGAAAAACGAAACGGCACAAATATCTCCAATATCGTTAGAGATAGGTATAAGAAACCTATAACAGTTTGAAAGAGTTTTAAATCCTGGAAGTAGCTATCAGATTTTTTAAGCAACCTTTGGTATACACAGCGTTTTTATGAGTATTGTTTTATTATTTTTAATTTATATTTATTAATATTTATTTAGTGGGACTGTGATTTCTTTAGGGCACGAGAGAACGAATAGGTTATCCTCCAAAATTTTGTAAAACTATGTTAAGATTACCTGCGAAGTTATTCCCTGATTTAGTCAATACATAAAGAAATATTTAAGTAATCTGTCACAAATTACAATTCATATTAACTATTATAAGCGCAAACTCTATCAGAGGTAATAATGTATCATCACCTAAAGAAGTCGCAGGTCTTATCAATTTATTATATAGGTATTCAGTTCATGTATTCTGACAAAATTTGTTTTTACTCTTAGTTTTTCAGGTATTCAAATTCATGTATTCTGAGAAAATTTGTTTTGACATTTGTTTTTCATACGTCCGGAATCTTTAACATGCAAATGACTACTGCATTTCAGTCGGTTCAAATATTTTTTTAAATAAAAATGGCGGTATACTTTCTTTAGCGCACATTCCAATTGGTCCAAATTGAAATGTCAGTTTTTATATGTTCATACCTAATTTTAAAAAAATAATGAAAATCAAAGAATCAAATATTTACGTTTCATTTATTTTATAAGTTTTTATGGCACAACCTTTCATGAATAGTCAGGTACCGGTTACTACTAACCAGATATCTTCAAGGAGTAGGCAGATTGAGGCCTTGGAGACGATTGATGGTACGGTTTGGGGAGTAGGCAGATTGAGGCCCCGTAATCGTACGGCAACTTTAATATTCACACCTTGCAAATATTTTAGCTTCACCTTTCACCCTCTCTAAGGAGTAGGCAGATCGAGACTTTTAAAGACTCTCTAACAGGCTCCTTAGAGATCCCGACAGTTCGTCCGAGGAGTAGGCAGATTGAGGCCTCGGTATCGTTCGGTCATTCCTTCCTATCCTTTTACCTTTCCTTTCACCCTCTTTAAGGAGTAGGCAGATCGAGGCTCTCGGAGTCTCTCTAACAGGCTTCTTAGAGATCCCGACAGTTCGTCCGAGGAGTAGGCAGATTGAGGCCTCGGTATCGTTCGGTTATCCTTTCCTGTCCATTAATTTTAAATTCGTGTTAGTGTTAAGTGTGTGACTCTACTTAAGTTGTGATGTTCATCATCCCAGTATTCTAATTTTACAGTTAAATGTATGTAAATTTTAATCTTGCGGAAAGTTATCTGAATAACAAATTTTGAATTGCAGTGAAATAAAATGGTCGTAAATTTTCGTTTCGGAGTATTCTGCATGTGGAAGATTTGCTGACTCCTGTAGGTGCTAAGTCCAGGATCTTGGAGCAATTTCGTCGTCATCGACACTAATAATTTTGAACGCTCAAGGTGGCATTTGGGGCGAAATTCTCCAGTTTGTCCTAATCGACCAAAGAAATTTTAAAAGCTCGATGGTTTGGTTGGATCCCGGTTACATCTGACGAACACGTCTGCCACAAACACTTTCTTGTGCATAAATGCATGTCATGTCTCGCTCGCATCTGAGTATTAGAAAAATTGTAACGACTGAAGAACTTTGTAGAAATTAAACGGTTATTTAAGTTCTAATACCAAGTGACAAGTTTGATATAAACTAATTTTGAATTAATGAACCAGAAATGTGAAATAAGTCGTACTTTAAATTTTTGTCCAAATTTTAATATAATTTTCGACTTGCTGAAATATATTGGAAAATATTGACTACATATTTTAACATTATTTTATTTGCAAGTTGTATTTTCTCATTATTTTTCTCTTTTCTATTCTCACATTTTGCCAAGCATCACGCTTATTTGTTTTGCGCTTATCTTTACATTCTTCTAGTTTCTCGCTCAGCTCTTGTGACTTATTTCTTTGCGCTTTATATTTTTGCTCGTTTCTTAACGACTTAAATACCCATCGCCCTGACGATTTGCTTTCACGCACTTGCGACTTTTGTCCCCATGCGCATGCGACCCCACGCGCTTGCGACTTTTGTGCCCACGCACTTGCGACTTTTGTCCCCATGCGCATGCGACCCCACGCGCTTGCGATTTTTGCCCTCACGTGCTTGCGACTTTTGTGCCCACGCGCTTGCGACTTTTGTGCCCACGCGCTTGCGACCCCACGCGCTTGCGATTTTTGCCCTCACGTGCTTTGCCCACGCGCTTGCGACTTTTGTGCCCACGCGCTTGCGACTTTTGTGCCCACGCGCTTGCGACTTTTGTGCCCACGCGCTTGCGACTTTTGACTTTTGTGCCCACGCGCTTGCGACTTTTGTGCCCACGCGCTTGCGACTTTTGTGCCCACACGCTTGCGACTTTTACTCATACCGTCCCATTTCCGTTACCTTTTTGTACTTACATTATTTTCTCGTTTAATGTTGAGCAATGTACTCCAACTTCTTCCTTACATTTTACACATGCAAACTATTGCTACATCTCTTACGTTCTATCTTTGCAACTTTTATTTCCTGTGCGTGGGCCCACGTATTTTCTTTACAAACTTCTACAACTTTTTGTTACTTTCTCTTATATTTCTTGCTTCTGTTTTGTTTTTTTCTGTCTTTTCACTCTGTCATTTTTACCTTATATGTAGTTAATTTGTTGTACCAAATCAGACATCATTAGTCAATGTTTCGCAATATAGTCAAAAAGTTATTTTTAAATTACAGATATGTACATTGTTGAAGTTCGAATGACTTATTTTTAATATTGAGCAATTAATTGAATTTTATTTATCTAATTTAGTTTGTACGCAACTTAATTAAATTTTATGTTTAAGTAATTTATTTAACAGAAAAATACTTAGTAAGTGTGTTAGTTGGCAATGTTTCCGAGTTGTGGTTTAGTCAAGACAGATTCAAATGGAAGAGAAGTCGTGGAATTGATTTTATAAAGAAGAATGACCAGGTTGTACCAATAAATGTTTATTACAATGGGCTTTCTAGATGTATATGCTAGGAATCTCAGAAATAAGTATAATAGTTTTTCTTAAAACTTACATGTTTTGTTGAAATATCTATTAAATGTGTACACATACAGGCTCCCAACATAAAAAGTTGTCAATAATTGTAGTCTTTTTTTTCTTTTATTAAATATATCACATTTAAAATTTGTTAATTCTTATATTAAGTAATATTTTTTGATTTTTTCATACACAGAATGAATATAATGTGCTTAAAATTACTATTTCTCGTATATCGAGAAATTGTAATATTAGGCTTTATATAGGGCGATAAAATTCTTGGTCAAACTTTAATAATTATTGCAGATTCTACAACAAATCATTAAAACCAAAAATAATTATATACTTCTGAGTAATAGGTATAGATTGTGGAGAAATATTTCTGATATTCCAGAAATGGAAAATGGAGGAATGAAAATTTTTATCCCGTCGATCTCATCACCTGACGAAACTTCACTCGCATGTTCACAATTTTGTTCTACTTAACCTTTGTTTGCCGAAGTAAGGGAGCAACTCTGATAACAGCTCCTACATATAGGCAACACAGATAACACTAGGCGATCGATTTTGGAGACCTTACACAGATGGGTGTAATATAATTTGGAAGAAATGGCAGTTGAAAAGAAAAATAATTGAAAGAATAGTATAGACACTTAGAACCTAAGCTGTGGTTATGAAACTAAAATTTTAGCTTTTAAGGTTTCTCTGACATGGATTATGTCATTAAAGTTTTGCCAAGAATTTCAGTTACAGATAAAAACTGACATTTTGAATACGCGAAATATATATTAAAAATTCGTGACTTACATAAGACTAATAAATATTAACACGGATCTAATCTCATATAAAAACAGTTACATGTAACTAATGATTTTATAATTTTTTGGAAATTATTTTATAATTTTCTCACAATACATGAATATGTAACATTTTAATTTATTTTAATTAAACTTAACTCCAGGGCTTGATCTACAGCACATCAGAACTGGTAAGTACCAAGTAGTTTGTATGATTTTGATTTTTAGGAACGATAAATGGTAAAAAGATGTTTAAATTACAGTAAGTTTCTTGTAACTATACATAATTTCAGGTATTATTACATTAATTAACACTGCATGGTTGGTTTTATTAGAATTTTTGTTAGGTGTTAACATTGGTCATAGCCAACTGTGCAAAACTTGCAGTTTTGTCCAAATGTGACTGAAGTTTTTAGATGTACAGGAATATTCACAAAATATTCTACGCACCCTACTTGTCGTTGCTTTTTCTATATATAAAATAATGATAATCACCACAGTTTGAGGAAATTTTCTTGCGATTCCAAAAAAATAAAAAATTATATATATTTTCGGAGATATGAACCAAATTCTTTCCTATTACAATACACAAGGTCGTTGCTTTTTATATATAGAAAATAATGATAACGACCACGGTTTGAGGAAATTTTCTTGCGATTCCAAAGAAATATTAAAATAAATATATTCTCGGGGATATGAATCAAATTTTTTCCTATTACAACTTTTTAATTGCCCAAAACTTGTGTCTTTCTTATTTTAAGAGATATAGAAATGACTAAATGTGCAGAATTTTATGCCGATCACTGAATCGTTTTTAAATTTGGAAAATTCCGAATAGTTCTGAAGATGCATATTGGAAGAAAACCGATTTTATGCTATTTTTTTTCCTTTATCTACAATGTTTTATTGGTTCTCGTTATTGTTATGTAATTTAAGGCTGCTGTTGTTAAAAAGTATTAGAAATAAGAAATTAAATTAATTTATAGAAAAAATTCAAATGTTTCACGACTACTTCATTTTTCTATTAAAATTATAAATTATTTCAAAATTCAATATGGCGTCCATGAGAAAAACAAAAGTTAACTACTACTCAGTATTTATATTTTTAGAGATAAGTTAATATTGACAGCAAAAATCGGTTCGTTACATCATTTTATATCAGACTACACATTTTTATATTAAAATTTTGAAAAACAAGCGAATACGACTAAAAAAATAAAATGGCGGTTTCTTTCAAATATCTTCGGAACTATTTGGAAATTTCTTAAGGTGGCCATATTTCTGGCCGAGAAATAGTGAAATTTCTGGCGTTTTTAGGTACTGAAATCTTTAAAAGTAAAACGTGTAGAACAAAAGTAAGCCCAAAAATAAAATCCTTGATGTTTTGTTTATTCATTGTTACCATTTAATTTACTCAAATAAAATAATAACTAAAAAAAAGCGTTTGTAAAACATGCGTTTGCTGTTATCCTAACCCCACATTTTAAGAATTATTTTCACGTACTTATAAATAAAAGTAAACAATTTTATATGTAGGACTAAGCAAGTAAATGTTATAAGAATATTTACATGTGGAGTTATATATAAAAAAGTTAGTATTTTCGTAGATTTCAGTACCTAAAACCTTGATGGTTTGATCGTTTTTTGCACCTGTTTATTCGCTTTACTGCGGCGTCTTTGAAAATACTCAGATGGCATGACATAATATTCCTGTTATTTGATAAGCTTTAGATTATTCAGTTATTAAATGTTTGAAATTATTTGTCTTTGCGGAAAACACTATTTAAAGAATATGGGGCCCTTAAGTTAAAAATGGATCCGTGATCGTCATAAACTTTTGCAGATTTTTGCTCATTTAACCATTTCTGTATCTCTTAAAACAAGTAAGCTAATAATTAAAAAGTTGTAACCCTGTAAACGTGTGTTCGTTTTAACAGTTCGCACAATATTTTGATTTATTTACTCTCCACAATAAATATACAGGGCGATTCGCAAACGGAGACCAAAAAAAAAAGAAAATGAAACCACGTATTTTTTGGTGAATTTTAAGGGAATTCTTTCCCATAAAGTTTTTATCTAGGACGCTTTGTTCAAAAAAAATACAAGTAGTTAAACTTAAAAAAAAATATTTTTAATTTTTTTTAATAAGTTAAAAACTAGTAAGTGAAATAATTTGAAAGTGGGCACATGTATTTATGTAAACATTGTCAAAAATCTGGGGCCTTTTCTCAAATTAAGATTTTCCAGTGACGGAAATACAGGGCATATTTTTCTAAATAAAATAGTACCTACGCCACTGCTTTACGGAAACAATCATGATATTTTGGGATTCGTCTTTCAATTTTCTACAAATTACTACTCTCTTGTTTTTTTCGTAAAAAGCCTGATTTTCGAGTAACACTAAAAACGAACTGAAAACATTTTTACTTTAATGACATGACACTAATCATTCGATTATTTAATCGAATAAAGAAATTAATAACATTAGTAATCATATTAATGATTTTATTTGAGTAAATGCTCAAAAATACCACCATTTCCACGAACACAGGCCCCCACATCTTTTTAATAACGAAAATGTAATTTGTTCGAAATTTATTGTTGCTGAATCCAGTGGATTTGAGAACCGGTGTTTTCAGGTCGTTGTTTAAGTTTTACTTTCGAAAAACGTGAGAGTAATAGTTTGTAGAAAGACGAATCCCAAAATATCATGATTGTTACCGTAAGCTGTGGCGTACTATTTTATTTAGATAAAATTTGCCACCGATTCTCTGTATCTCAGCCACTGAAGTTTTTAAATTTTACAATGAGATCTCAGATTTTGGACAATGTTTACATAAACACGTGCTCCATTTCAAATTATTTCACTTACTAGTTTTTAAATTATTAAAAAAAATAAATAAAAATATTTTTTTAACTTAAACATCCTGTATCTTTTTAAGGAAGTGACCTAGATATAGACTTTATAGGAAAGACCCCTTAAAATTCACCAAAGAATACGAGGTTTCATTTTTGGTCACCATTTGTGAATCACCCTGCACATAGTAAGGTTGTCATTTTTATACCAACCATAAGAAGTGGCGAAAAGCGAATGGAAAATAATTTTGTGAAAACGGATTGATTCTGGATGATGTTTTTCTCATGTCAGTGTCATTGCAGACGAAACGCCGAACAATGGAAAAGAAATCGAGCGTATTTTAAAAAGCAATTATTGCTGGTTTTATTAAATATTTACCAATATTGGGTATTTTTGCAATATGGATAGGTGCTAAACTAATTTATGATGTAAAAAATTAATTTTGCTATTTTATAAAATGCGGATAATAACTAAAGATTAGTAAAATAACTAAAAATATTAATTTGATAGATTTGCATTATCCTTGTTTATGTACCTAATAGTTAGACATACAACCTATTGCACTTGTAGATGACAACGCTAGTTGACAACTCTTCTGAAGAGTCCTATTTTTATTAAATTAATGAATATAATTATAATTTACTTTTCGCATACTGTGTTAACAGTTAGACAACGTATTGATCTTGTGGATGACAACACTAGATGGCGATTCTTCTGGAAAATGTTTTATTTATTTTTATCAAATTAATGAAAACTGTTCGTGTCGCAAGTATAATTTACTTCCGCATACTGGGTGGCGCTAATCTTGAAGACAATTGTGTATTTCTGTGTTGCCCTTGTTTAATAGTTAGACAACGTATTGATCTTGTGGATGACAACGCTAGATGGGGACTCTTCTGGAAAATGCTTTCTTTATTTTTATTAAATTAATGCAAACTGTTCGTGTCGTGGCGCAAGTATAGTTTTACTTTCGCATACTGGGTGGTGCTAATTTTGAAGACATTTGTGCATTTATGTGTTGCCTGTGTTAACAGTTAGACAACGTATTAATCTTGTGGGTGACAACGCTAGATGGCGATTCTTCTGGAAAATGCTTTTATTTATTTTTTATTAAATTAATGACAACTGTTCGTGTCGCAAGTATAATTTACTTCCGCATACTGGGTGGCGCTAATCTTGAAGACAATTGTGCATTCCTGTGTTGCCCGTGTTTAATAGTTAGACAACCTATTGATCTTGTGGACTACAACGCTAGATGGGGACTCTTCTGGGAAATGCATTCTTTATTTTTATTAAATTAATACAAACTGTTCGTGTCGTGGCGCATGTATAGTTTTACTTTCGCGTACTGGGTGGCGCTGATCTTGAAGTCATTTGTGTATATTTGTGTTGCCCGTGTTTGATAGTTATACAACGTATTGATGTTGTGGACGACAACGCTAGATGGGGACTCTTTTGGAAAATGCTTTCTTTATTTTTATTAAATTAATGAAAACTGCTCATGTCGCAAGTATAATTTACTTTCGCATACCGGGTGGCGCTAATCTCGAAGACATTTGTGTATTTCTGTGTTGCTTGTGTTTAATAATTATATAAAGAGAAAGTGAAAGTGAAGAAAAAAAAAAGAAAAAGAAAAATTGGTTGAAGAAGCAGCAGATTTAAAATTGAGAAAAAAAAGAATTAGAAATGATAATTAGTGAAAATCAGAAATATGTAGTACAATACGACCATAAAATTAAAGAGTTAGATAAACAATTAAAAAAATAATTCTTATTTTAGAAATTACTTAAATTTTTTAATTTTGTTTAATTTTTATAGTTCTCAAAACCAATTTAATATAATTTTGTAACGATTATTGTAATAAAATTTTTATTTCAGATGTATTGTTATTTTTGTTTAAAAAATATAATTAAATTCCTTCAAAATAATATAATTTCAATGTATGTTGTAAGTGTAAAAATTATGATGATCAATTTTACTTAAATATCCCATATTATCACGTTTAAATTGTCAATTTAGTAGACACTGCTTCTGGAATTTGCTTTCTTTATTTTTATTAAATCAATCAAAAACTGTTCGTGTCGCAAGTATAATTTACTTTCGCATACTGGGTGGCACTAATCTTGAAGACATTTGTGTATTTCTGTGTTGCTTCTGTTTAATAACTATTGAACTTATGGATGACAACGCTAGAAAGCGATTTTTCTGGAAAATGCTTTCTTTATTTTTATCAAATTAATGAAAATTTCGCGTCGCAAGTATAATTTACTTTCGCATACTGGGTGGCGCTAATCTTGAAGACATTTGTGTATTTCTGTGTTGCCCTTGTTTAATGGTTAGACAACGTATTGGACTTGTGGATGACAACGCTCGATGGGGACTTCTGGGAAATGCTTTCTTTATTTTTATTAAATTAATGCAAAGTGTTCGTGTCGTGGCGCTAATATAGTTTTACTTTTGCGTACTGGGTGGCGCTGATCTTGAAGTGTATTTCAGTGTTGCCTGTGTTAATAGTTAGACAACGTATTGGACTTGTGGATGACAATACTAGATGGGACTCTTTTGGGAAAATGCTTTTTTTATTTATATTAAATTAATGCAAACTGTTCGTGTCGTGGCGCAAATATAGTTTTACTTTCGCATACTGGGTGGCGCTAATCTTGAAGACATTTGTGTATTTCTGTGTTGCCCGTGTTTAATAGTTAGACAACGTATTGATCTTGTGGATGACAACGCTAGATGGGGACTCTTCTGGAAAATGCTTTCTTTATTTTTATTAAATTAATGCAAACTGTTCGTGTCGCAAGTATAGTTTTTCTTTCGCGTACTGGGTGGCACTAATCTTGAATATATTCGTGTATTTCTGTGTTGCTTGTGTTTAATAATTATACAACCTATTGGACTTTGTGGATGACAACGCTAGATGACGATTATTCTGGAAAATGCTTTCTTTATTTTTATCAAATTAATGAAAACTGTTCGTGTTGGCAAGTATAATTTACTTTTCGCATACTGTGTGGCGCTAATCTTGAAGACATTTGATTAATTTCTGTGTTGCCCGTGTTTAATAGTTAGACAACGAATTGATCTTGTGGATGACAACGCTAGATGGCGATTCTTCTGGAAAATGCATTCTTTATTTTTATTAAATTAATGAAAATTGTTCGTGTCGCAAATATAATTTTTACTTTCGCATAGTGGGTGGCGCTGATCTTGAAGGCATTTGTGTATTTGTGTGTTGCTTGTGTTTAATAGTTAGACAACGTATTGATCTTGTGGATGACCGCTAGATGGCGACTCTCCTTGAAAAATCTTATTTAATTTTATTAAATTAACGCAAACTGTTCGTGTCGCAAGTATAATTTTACTTTCGCATAGTGGGTGGCGCTAATTTTGAAGACATTTGTGCGTGTATGTGTTGCCTGTGGTAACAGTTAAACGTATTGATCTTGTGGATGACAACGCTAGATGGCGATTCTTATGGAAAATGCTTTCTTTATTTTTATTAAATTAATGAAAACTGTTCGTGTCGTAAGTGTTTTACTTTCGCGTACTGGGTGGCGCTAATCTTGAAGACATTTGTGTATTTCTGTGTTGCCCTTGTTTAATAGTTAGACAACGTATTGGACTGACGACGCTAGATGTGGACTCTTCAGGAAATGCTTTCTTTATTTTTATTAAATTAATGAAAACTGTTCGTATCGAAAGTGTAGTTTTACTTTCGCGTACTGGGTGGCACTGATCTTGAAGACATTTGTGTATTTCTGTGTTGCCTGTGTTAATAGTTAGACAACGTATTGAACTTGTGGATGACAACGCTAGATGGGGACTCCTCTGGAAAATGCTTTCTTTATTTTTATTAAATTAAACTGTTCGTATCGCAAGTATAGTTTCACTTTCGCATACTGGATGGCGCCGATTTTAAAGACATCTGTGTATTTCTACGTTGGCATATGTTTTGGTTCAAAACGAAAGTAAATATAAATTTTCAAATGCAACAAACCAAAACTTCATTAAAAAATATTTCTAGTAACTGAATTATTTATCATCCTAAAAATATCACCTAATAATTTGCGTAAACATACAGATACATCCGTCAAAGATTTACTTCACGTACTTGTTACGGAAACTGTTAAGTAATGTTGCCTTAATTCTGTCTTTCTTGTCTGTAAAATTTTTATTTCTAATTATGCCCTGATTTCACATCCGCGATTTAATATATTTCTCATTTTAATTTCAATATCCTTATCAAAGTTTAAAAATAATTATTTTCAACATAGACTATACAGGGTGTTTTCAACAGAAGTAGTACCGGTGAATCATTTACAGCTAAAAAGAACACGTTATGCATAAAAATGACCGTGGTAAAATGTTCACCCCTTAGGAGGCTATCTGATACGTTCTTTGAATATTCAAATTTTGTCAAACAAAAGAGTTGTAGCAAAAAATAACTTAGGGGATGCTTATATCAACCTCCTCAAAGGGCTAGAAATTTTCGAAAAATTGTTGGGAAGTTGCACATGCATTAGTAGGAAATCTGTGTAAAATTTGATATTTGATACATTTTTTGATTTTAAAATTACAGTCATTATTCCCGTTTTTTTTTTGTAACCGAGTGCCTGTTTTAAAAGCACCCTGTATATCTGTGTTGAATTTACAAAAAAAAAATAGAACTTAATTCTTATTAACATTGATTTGAACAGTTTATCTACACATCTACACTTTGTATTTGCTTTAGTTTCTTTTCCAAGTTGATATTAAATTTGGCAAAGCTATTTTGTAATACACATGACTTCACGACCTTTGGTTTAATTTAACGTATTTAGATGGTTATTGCTAGAGAACAGCACTTCCTTAACTATATACTGGGTGTAAGAAATTTCACTGCCAATATTTCAGCATGAGATAGAAAATTAAATGAACATAAAAGGTTGTAAAAGATTAACAGTTCAACAGTTTTCAAAATATAGTGAGTATTAGTATTAGGGCGTTTCATCACAATATGATAACGGCGCTTAACCTGCTGATGCACACCACGTGTGCACGCGGCAGACTTGTCCTATGGAAAAAATGTAAACGACGATTATTGTGAAACATTTAGTAAATTTCAAGACAATTGTTTTCCACTTTTTAAATAAATAAAATAAAATGTATCAATTTTGTAGTGCGAAAATAGTGTTGTGCTTAAATTTTAGCTCGAATTTTAGTAATTGTGAATGTGTACGTGATTTTACTATAACGGACTGTATTAAAGTTAAATGTTGTAAATATCTGTGGTTACTCGCCAGTACAGCAAAATGATGCCCCCTCACTTCTGTTGCACTAGTAAGGATAAGAAGGAAGGAAAAGACAGGTAATAACGCTAATACGACGAACTAGTGATGCGGCAATTCTATGAATAAATTATTTCCACGAAAAAGAAACATTAACTATTACTATAAACTATTACTGTATGCACTATAGAACTTTACAACACCTTTTTTTGGCAACAAACCATCCCAATGAACGCGGTTCTATATCAGTTTTTTTTTGTCACACATACCAAAAAATAAAAAAGGTACAGTTTTGTTTCAGAAATTGTACATAGTACGCCATCTGTGACAGAGGATATGAATGCAATTAAAGAAAACATTGAAATTAATTAATATGGCCTAAACAGAATCTCTTAAAACAAAAACTTAACTTTTAGTCAAATTATGAATTTGAAAAATATGTAATTAAAGTACAACATAATGCCAAAATGTTCGCCACCACCACCATTTTCGATACTCGCACGAATCTAATTTTCGCGCACTCGCTGGAAAACACCTTGAGAAAAGGAAATAGTGTTACTCAAAAAACACTGCGACACGGTCGAATCCAGATACCAACTGAATTGCGTATTGGCGGTTGCTGCTACCTCGTGTTAATAAACCGCCGCGTCGTTGTCACATTGCTCCATATGAATTTTATCGAATTTTAAATTTATTACAACGCTAATTATTTTTTAGAATTAAACATAAAGAAGTTAAAAAAAAGTGATAAACATCGTATTTTGTGGTATTCCATGCACACTGTTATGTCGATATTCCTTAATTAATCGAACTTTTGTTCATCAAGTTGGAGATTTTGATAATTTATTTCTGGGAATGGTTGAGTTTAGGACCCATGTCATATAAGGTTTTTTTTGTTTATTTTAATGTATTCTATCGTCTCTTAAAATTAAGGCAAACTTTCTAACATGTATTTGCTTTACCTGAAATCAAGCTGTCTAACTATTAAATACATAAACAAGGGCAATATTTTTGTAAAATCACTTCAAGTTTTTAGCGTTTGTTGCTATATGTTTAAAACACTGTTTAGTTATTGGAACGGGTTGTTATTTCCCCTGACCTAGTTTTGCGGAACTTCATATAAATTCACATGTTGTATGACAACAGGGCACTGGGCGGGTAAAGCATAATCGACTAAGGTCTTCTTTTTGGACGGTATTCAAAATTTTCTGTCCAACATTATTGCTCATTTGTTATTATCAAAAGTTCTCGTTTCTGTTTTTAGTTCAGCTCGATAAAAATTTATTTTGTCAAAATGATTCTAAAATTCTTTTAAATTTATGTTATACTGTGATTCGACATAGTGTGGCAGGTGAAATACAAATTCTTAGCCACCACCACTCGAATTAATCTTATATTTATCGACCTATTTATTTTATCTATTCGTATTTATTTATATTTTATTATAATCACGTATTTTTTCGTATAGAGAGTGTTTCTGAAAAAAGTGCGTTCCTTATTAATCAACTGAAGGTCTAATACATTACGTTTAAAATTGAAAAAAAAATCACATGAACATTTTGTTGACGTTTAAATTCTTTGTTCGAAAATGATGATATTCAAATCTCGTTTAAAAAGTATCGCAAAATTTAAACGAATTACTTACCAATAGACGATATGCTCTACAAAAATTGTTTCCATGTTTTTTTCTTAGACTCCCTGTTTTCGAGATATAATCTGTTGAAGTTGTTACCTTCCAAATGGGTTTCCTTAATTATAACATTAAAATAAACAATTGTTGAATGGAGTGAATTGTTGATGGACATAAATGCTTAAAAAAAGTGATTACAGAAAAACATTAGGAAACAGACTCGGAGACATACATAAGAAAATACCTGCACAATGAAATAAATGAGCAAAACTCGAAATACTACAGTTAGTGATGTAAATGGTAAAATGACATATTGTTACTTACATAAATTACCGTAATATTACGCACCGCGAGATAACGGATGGAATTTATGTAATTTTTGTAACTTACGTAAATATACGTAATTTACTGTAATTAATGTTAATTTACACTTAATTTTAAATATTGCGCCAATTTCAATTTTGACATTTAAGGTTTTATAACCTTTCTTTTATTTTAGCAATATTAGCATTCATTCTCTAATAGCTGTTTTACATTGACAATTTATTCATGAATATATTAACGAAGTTCTTCATGAATTAAATCACGAAATTATTGATAAACAGTGTGGTTTTACACTGTTACAGACTTTGTCAAGTTTTTTGACGCATAAATCAGTTCTACCAACAAATCAAAGAAG
The DNA here is from genome assembly GCF_000390285.2 of Anoplophora glabripennis. NCBI lineage: Eukaryota > Metazoa > Arthropoda > Insecta > Coleoptera > Cerambycidae > Anoplophora > Anoplophora glabripennis. The sequence goes on from NW_019417068.1 coordinate 125,227, forward strand.
TAAATAAACTCAAAAATGTCACCTTTCCACTCATTGTAGTGACACAACAGCGGTACCGTTTTGAAACATTAGTTTTTGTAAGTAACAAATCAGTAAAAACAATGCAAAATTAGTACGACGCCACACAATTATTTACATATTCCAATAGCATAACCTCATTACTGATCTGAGGTAGGAAATCTGTTGGGTTGGTACTTTTGAGCTTCACGAAGAAATTGACGAAAATTAGAGCATGTTCTAATTCGTCAAGAACTTGATGAATAAATTCATGAAATTATTTGATAGTAGACAAGAAATTCGACAAGTGTAATGCACCAAGCATTTACACTTGTCCAATTTCTTGATGAAGCGACTTCATGAATTAATTAATCAATAAATTGTCAAAGTAAAACAGCTATAAGAATAAGGTATTATCTGAAAGAAATGAAGAATTTGAGGCAAAATGTAATGAAAAAAGGCGTGTTATTGTTATACAAAATATTTCACTTGAAAAGTTTGTTTTTCGTTGTTGCATTTTTCGTTCATAATTTTGACTAAAATTTATTTGACCATGCAAAGACCGAACTGACAGAAATAGATAGAACGAGAGGTAGATAAGGAAACAGAAATAAACGACGAAGAATTAAAAACTGTTTAGCCTATGTCCCAGAAAAACAAATGCTTAAAGAAACGAAAGCTGTTTTAAATAGAAACCTAAATATTTGTATTTAGATTTGATTTATTTTATTTTTACCGCTGCACTTATATGAATGTTACTTATATGAATAAAAATTTTAATTTTTTTGCATAAAAATCGACAAATATTATTTTTTAATTGAATTGCAGGACTAGTTTTATAGAAGCTGAGTACTGAGAAGCTAAACAAGCTGAGTACACATTAAAATGTCGTAAAATTTAAATGTCATAAATTACATAAATTACAAGCTAATTTGTAAATTACATGAAATGTTACCAGTAAAATTACATTTTCATAAATTACAAGTAATTTAACATCACTAACTACAGTAGATGCTGAAATTGTCTCCCATTTGATTATATGCTACTTCATTTTTCTCGAAAATGGTACATGCTACCGAATTTCGACAAGTATACCTTTTTTTTTAGTATGTTTTAGAGTTTACAGAACCGTTTGGCAATGTAATAAATTTTGACTTTTAACATATATTTTTTTCGATTGTACCCCTCCAATTACTTGTATCGGAGACACTACTTTTCAGAAACACACCGTTTGCACATTATTATTGTTAACGCCCAGTAGATATTTATTCGTCTACAAATTTTGACATTTTTATCTTTAGCCGATTTAAAGATAATTAAAGAAAACCATTTGGAAAGTAACAACTTCAACACACTGTATCTCGAAAACAGTTCGTCTAAGAAAAGAAATTTATATGATTATTTTTCCATGATGAAGTTGCACACAAGTTTGTTTGAAACATGAACGGGACACCCTGTATATACCCACTTTTCGGCCAATGTCGCGAGCTATTGGAACGTCAGCCAATTTGAAAAGCGCTTCACGCATATAACGAGTCTGAAGCATTCTGACTGTGCACGTGCGCAAGATGCACAGGGTCGGTTACATTGTAAATTTTTTAATTAATTTTCCTGGAAACGCACTTATTTCAGAAACACCCTTTCATCAGCAGTTCTTGTTTCTACGTTTTTAGATCAGCTTGATAAAAATTTATCTTGTCAAAATGATTTAAAAATTCTCTACATTTATGTTACTGTGTTTCGTGATAGTGTGCCAGGTGAGATTCAAATTTATGGCCACCAGCACTCGAATTAATCCCGATATATTTATTTTATCTGTACATATTTAATTATATTGTATTATAATCACATATTTATTCGTATACAGGGTGATTATGTGTAATGTCATTAGTTTCAAGATAAGATGACAGTGTCTAGTCTAAACCATTAATTTCGGCATGATGCAAATTTGGTGATCGATAACACATGCGTACAGCTTGTCTTTGATATTGTAAGTGAAACCTCATTATGCCCAGAACGCCAGGGACGGACTATGCCCAATGGTGAACAACCGAAATTTTTGCAGAGATGGCGATCGCAATCTGCCTATCAGAAATAAGTTCCCTGAAAAATTTGCAACTGTCTGCTAATGTAATTTTCACTAACAAAATTTGACAAACAGTCTACAAAAACAAAACAAGAATAAGTAAGTTAACAAAATAATTTAAAAAAAGGAAACTTATCAAAATAACATTTCCAATGTAATAATAAACGGATTGAGCGAGGAGGCCCAATTTCATGGCCACCACTTTCTCCAGACTATAACCCGATGGATTTCTTCGTGTGGGGATACCTGAAAAGTTGAGTGTGTGGAGGTGGAAGATGCCCATATTGAAAATGTATTTTGATAGTTTTTATACTATTTTTTATCTTTAACTTATGGTATTCTGGTTTTGTTCTTCTATTTTGTGTTATGTGTCATTCAAAATTGTATAGTCTTTCCGAAGTCAGTTGACCATGTATAAAAAAACCGATCAATCAAATTTAATGAGGTTCATAGACGTCCGTAAATAAGTTTTCTGCTAAAGATAAAAAATTATAATAATTTGTATATAATTTGTAGCACATTTCTATTATATGTACATTTGACCAACAACATTAATTATTTATGTCCTCAAACAATTTTATTATATTGATGGTAAATTTCGTTATGTTCCATTTCAAAAGGTATCCAAAATGCCATGTTGTAATAATATTAGTAAACCAAATATTTCTCTTATTTCTCCCGTTGGCAATTGTAATTGAATGATTAATAGAAGGTGCCTATAATAAATTAAAATTACCTGAATCACACCAAATTTCGCATTGCTGCACTGCACTGTCAGGCGACTTATCGACAACTGAAATTTATGACGCAGTCGACCAAAGCAACAGTGCGTATTGCTGTTTGCCCGCACGCTCATTCTTCAACTTGGCGTATACCTTTGCACGTTTGGTTCGACCAGACCTGTATATGGGTATGGCTAAATAAATATGGGAACAAGTTTTTCAAATATTTCAAAGCCGAGTTGCCGCATCAACGACCGAACCTGACACATACTGTCATACTCTTGGTTCTTCAATTGGCATCGTAAAGACTATACCAAATGTTAGCTTTTTCTAGATAATTTCTGAATAACATTTGGTACGATTTTGTGAACATTCTGTATATCAGCAACGATCAAGTATAACGCCGAAAATGCCATTTTTTATATTAAAATATTAATGTCTCGGAAACGAGAGATTCTTGAAACATAGTACATTACAAATACAGGATGTTCCATTTAATAAAGAAATACAACTTTGTCCAGCTCTCCAAAAACAAATCACTCTGTATAAGTCAAATTATTTTTAAAATATGCACTTCTTGCACCCCCCCCCCAAACCTACTCCTACTTTTGCCTCAATTATAATGTAGCCTTACATCAACTTTGCCCTGTACAGGGTGATTCAAAATTCAGTACAAAGAATTTAGTGGCGTATTTTTGAGGTCAAAATAAGAATTTTATTCCTTTATAGCTTATTTTAAAAAAAATAAATGGAAAATTTTATTTTATGACAGAGTTTAAATAAACGTAGGTCGAAATATGCTTCATTTCCGAGATACAGTGTTTAAATTTTATTTTTTTATTTTTATTAATTAGTTTTAAAGATATTGACTCGAAGTTTGACAAACGCTTTGGAGGGATAAATGTGCATTTTTTTTGGGTGATTCGAATATTTCTACTTGCACCAGTTGTTGCGTTTGTGGACTGTATGACCAAATTAAAGGAGAAAAAAATAATTGCGAAGGTGAAGTTGCACACTTACCCCTTAATTGCAGCAACAACACCAATCACCAAGAAGGCACCAAAATAAAATCAAAAGCGGGACGAGAGGGGAATCTATCGTCTTGCGTGTACTTCTCGGAATCGAATGGTTCACTCGCGGACAGAGTCTTCGGTCCAACCTCACACCTTTTTTTCCGCGAGTTTTAATATTAAAAATAAAAGTGTTGCTAATTGTACAAATTAAGTCTAACTTAAAAACTAACTAATCGGCAGGACGCACCACCAGTGGCGTTCGAGCAACAATGCAACAACACTTTTTTAATAAAAAGTGGTACGCCACTAACATCCCGTTTTGATATTTTTCTACAAATCCGCCACCAATACTGAATAAAATTGGTGTCTTCAATTTTTTCATAGGATGCACCGTTTTTGAAGAAAAAAATAAACATTTTATATCAAGTTTATTTTTAATTTTTATTGATACGTTATCTAGTAGGGTGCTGTCAATATTTCTAAATAAAATGCAACCATCAATTTACGAGTCAATATATTTAAAGCTCTTTGATATAATTAATAAAAATAAATAAAAAAATTTAAACACTATCTCGGAAACGAATCATATTCCGACCTACGTTTGTGTGAACTTTTTTTCACAAAATAACTTCGGCAACCACCCCCTAAAATATTTTGCACTTATTTACAAACACCCTATATATTATATTGTATTTATTGCGAATATCAAATATGCATTAAATCTAGTGATTTCTATGAAAATATCTATATTGGTTAATTCTATTTTATTTAGCCTAATAGAGAAAAAATCCATATCAAAATAACTTTTCTAATAATAAATTTAGAAAAGAACCTTGACTGGATAAATTTCATGAGCTAGACGATACAAAGACAATTTTATAGATTCATTAAAAAATATATATTGGCGCCTGTTGACAAATATTGATTAAAAAAGATTTTGCATAAAGAAATTCTAAGATTAAGGGTTAAGGGCAAGGATAGACTACTTACCAAGTTAATTTTTTTTTCGTTGCCCTCTGTGGAGAAAGCGCCCCGACATCGACGAATCCACAAATTAAAGAGCTTAACACGTCATTGATAGAAAAGAAACACAGTGTGTTTAAACCAAACCTGACACCATCTCCTCCACCAAAAAGGCTAAGCGGAAACCAACTCGTAGACCAAAAACAGATCACGAAGCGTTAACATGTCAGCCATATCACGGGTCCCTCCACTAGCGTAGGTCCACGCCATCTGGACCCAGAAGTGACATACAATTTGTTTTCAAATTACAGCCTCTATTCCATATTTTTTTGGAAAAGTCAGGGAATTTGTTATTCTTCATAAAAAACGGAATAGCCAGGGAATTTTAAAAATATGAAAGTCGGGGAATTTGATGTTTGCAACTGGAAATTTTGTGAAAGTCGGCCCTGGGTTCTTGAAAGAGAAAACTATTTGTGGGTTTGAAACCTTTATAAGAGGTTGTTAGGGTATAAAAAAGATTATGGAGTCCAGTCGAGAAAAAATTTAATGCATAAACACCAATTAGTATGTAAAAATGAACTACAAGTGACCTGGATTTTTTTTATAAGTCGGAGAAAACCTGGAAAAGTCAGGGAATTCTTTATTACTTTTGAACTATGAACCCTGAATGGTTATGAAGTTATTCATTAAATTAGTTTTATTTTTGACAACTTTGAAGGCTTTTAACTCAAAAACTATAATTTTTTAAATTTTCTTTTCATAGATCGTATTTATATTTTATAGTCGTGAATATGCTGTCAAACGTTGTCGGTGAAATTTGCGGACATTGTATATTTTTGGATTGTATTAAGGGCGGCAGCCGTTATTTAAATAATATTTATACAGGGTGATTCAAAATTCAGCACAGAGAATTTAGGGGCATATTTTTGAGATCAAAATAAGACTTTTTTCTATGAGGGTGGGTCCACAAATGCTTAGTTTTCGATATACAGAGTGTTAGTTTTTATTTTCTTCGTTTTTTAGGAATAATTTCCAAACAGATTTGAATGTTGACAAAATTTGGGGTACGGGTTTTTTAGGATGCTAAATTTGAGTGTCATTGTTAATGACGCTACTTGTAGAGGGCGCCACCAATAAGGGAATGCTTGATTTAAATTGGACTTTAAGTTTTTTTTGCTACTCTTTACATTGACGTTTTGTATTAGTGCCTTTATTTCCTGATCAATTTTATGAAAAGTAGCTATATAGAGCTAAAATTCAAAATCATTGCATTACTGATTTGATGGCGAAACTAAATTTAAAAATTTTTCACCGTAAATAGTTAATAAAACTTGAAAATATGGTTTGCATTTAACTCTTCATCAGCCAATATCTTGAAAACTGTTGATCTGAGGGATTTCGACCAGGTATACATCAAATAATTTTTATATGAAGTTTATTACATCAGATTCGGTTACCGCCTTTGATACGGCCGAGACTTTAAAGAAAATTGGTAATTAAATTATTCATGGTGAAAAATTTAACATACATTTAAATGATCATCAAATAGTTTTTTATGAATATTTTCTACTTATAGGTGGTTGTCCCTCTTAATTTAACCCGGAAATTTACAAAAATTTACAGGACATTATATACAGGGTGTCCCGTTTAAAACTCCCCAGCTGGATATCTCGAAAACGGAAAAAGATAAATGATTTCTGAAAAATCCACTGTATAGTTTCAATAAATGGCTTTACTTGTGAGTACAAATCCCATTCCTCTCAGTGCAGGTATAGATGTCGCTGCAATCCGAAAGCATATTTTGTTGACAGCAATTTTGAAAAGCGGCGCACATGAAAGATCTCTAAATTATAAGCAACTTTTGTGATATAAACGATACTTGGAAAGATTTTTTAAAGTTAAGTGTTCAGGCATAACTACTGCAGATTCTCGTCGTATTAGATTGCTTTGAATAAAACAGTGATAAATTACTTCATTTAATCTTGTTTACGCAAACCATAGACTTTTCGATCAAGATAAAGTAATATTTATTTAACAAAAATTGATGCAAAATTAACAAAAATTACAAATAAACGATACTAAATTAACATAATACACGAGTCGCAATAAGTGTTCAAAATTGCCGCCAGTCTCATCAATACATATTTCATATATTTTTTCTAAGTTTGGTATCAGTTGCCCGTAATAAAACATTTCGAGGAATAGATGCATACAGTTCGCATAAATTTTATTGCACAAGTCAGCCAAGTCTTCAATTTCTGTTTGGTAAATTAGGTTCTTTAGGTAACCCTACATGAAAAAATCGAGTGGGGTTAAATCAGGGGTGCGGGCAGGCCACCTTATTGGACCATTGGTGCCTATCCATCGCCCCTGATAGACGAACGGTCCACCCCTAAAAAGATGCTTAGAAAATCAAGGTCACCGACCACGAGGAGAGGCCAGGATAAAACCTTTTGTAATCGATGCATTGAGTTATTGCGAACAAAAAACCTAAGTAACATCTGTCTGTCCGAGTGGCAGGTAATTTGTTATTAATGAAAAAATTGCAAAATAAAAATATTATAAAAAACGCTCTGCAAACAATTTTCTTAAGTAAATTGGGCAAAAATAAACACTTTGTCTCTGACATTTTTTCGTAGAACGCTTCCTTTTCGAGCTAGGGGCGATTTAAGGTCGAAAAATGGCTAAAAGTTGACAACTTTAAAAATTCATATCTCAGTTCTGACCAAAGCTTTCGGAACGTTCAAAAGCGCAAAAATAATCCTCGAGACTTATACTTTAATGTAGTATTTTTTTTTATACCAGCCCCCTTTTTTTAACTCGTTAAATTTGCAGCTGAATTTCGGCCGCTAGTGCCCACGCGCCAACCCTACGTATCGCTATATGTAGATATAGCGCTGTCGTGCAAATAATCGAATAAACGCTATTCATTCATTACTTATTACAATTTTTACTATTTAGTATTTCTAACTCATACATATTTTTAAATTCATCAAATATTGTATATCATATAGTTATTTATAAGATTTAATAATATGAATATGATATTTAAATGAAAAATAAATTAATTAAACATTACAAAAAATGCATATATCAAAGGTATTTATTAATAAAAAAAATATATACATTTAAATATAAACTTAACTATTTAATAAAAAATCAATTTTCAGTCTCCGAATCAGTATCATCAGTTGTATTTCTGCATTTTAACATTTTATAGAGCAATTGCAAAGATCGCAACATTTGAAGCCTTGTGATAAGCAAGAACAAATGTCTTCATCGCTGCAGGGTAACTTTCCACTGTAGGAACATATGAATTTTAGTAACATTTCCATGGCGTATCTCCTTCAAAATAATTAATTGTAGCACAATACATTATTTTTTAATATCCAGCCATATTGTGTTGAGTCGAAGGATATTATGCTTGCAGATCTTGCTTGAGACCATTCATTGATTTGCCATTTAACACGCATAACATGTTGCAACAATACAGGCTCTGTCGGAAGTATTGATGATGGTATTGGTATCATGATGATTCGATATTTACTATACTATCATGTACAAAGTAGCTATTGGGAATAATAAATATTGTATTAAATAACGAATAGCACAAGAATATTTTTCGAAAACATACCTGCAGTTTTATACAATGAATATTCACTTACGTTGCATGATTGTTTACAGACTAATAAAGGATTGTTGCACTATGACAGCACAAATGAATATTGTAGAAAATGTATTATTTATTTTTTATACATTATGTGTCAAATGTTCGCTGTTATTGCCTGATACCAGACAATAAACTAATGATCCATGCGACACCCGATCGCTGCAGTTTAATCCATTGTGCTTGTTTAAACAAGTTATAACAAGTAATTCGCATAAGCGCACGTTCGCGAAAACGGTTAGTTAATATTTTGGTTGACTATCTATGCGTATCCTTTTATAACATTTTATATTCTAGTTCTAAATAATTTTTTGATCTAAATATAGTTATATATAGTTATTATTATTGAAGCTACATTAATGAAGATACAGTTATAAATATAAATGAATATATTTGTAACGTAATACATATTATTTTCCATTTAAATATGATATTCTTATAAATAATTATATAATATACAATATTTGATGAATTTGAAAATATGTATGAGTGTTAGAAATACTAAATAGTAAAAATTGTAACAAGTAATGAATGAATAGCGTTTATTCGATTATATGCACGACAGCGCTATATCTATATACAGTGTATCCCACCGGGAATCGCCGCGATCGATATCTGGAAAAGTACTTCTTTGAAAAATTTGAAAATTTGTCAACTTATTAAAATTGGGTTAAACACAACTAAAATATTTCAAGGTCATAGCACTTCCTGTTATACCGGAAGTCGACGCCATCTTCGTTATTTTAAATGGAACACCCTATATATTTTTGCATTTTTTGGATTCTACCTGCAATTCTAAGGTCTCTTTGTATAACACACCTAGTTCCTAAAATATGTAGTTTTTGAGATATTGACATTTTTATGAAAAATTTGACAGGTGCAAGGGTTGTGCGAGGTCCTCTGTATTTTATTCCAGCAATTAGATATCAATTTGAGATTCGGTATGTGAGTAGAACACGTATGGAACAAACTTCCAAAATATCCATAAATTATAAAATATGATACCGAGTGTTTAATTTTCGACTATACATTTTGATAACTTCAAAGAGTTATAACTTTGTTAACTTAAATGGAACACCCTGTATTTTTTTGGCCTATCTTGTGCAGAAATTAATTATCTTTCACATGATGTAGGCATTGTAGGGGCTGTGGTTACTAATTTTAGAGATAATTGCAATTTTTACTTTTATTTTTCAATTTTCACGTTAACTTAATTTTACCAAGGGGTCTATGAGTAGGAACAATCGTTATTGACAATCAAACTATTAAACAACGAGTTGTCAAAGTGTGTAGTAAAATTTTAGTAATGAGAATTATTTTAATTTGTTTATTATTTTTACGGACAATGTAACAAAGCAATATCAAGAACGTGATACATTTACAGCGCGATATCCAGGCCAAGTAAACGCCTAAAGCGGAGTATATCAAAGCGTCTAGTAGAATTTTTTTGAAATTTCGGCTCTGTCATAGTAAAATCAGATAAATGAATACCTGTTGTGGATAATGATTTTGTTAAACACATTTGGTATTTGGTTCTACAGGTTATACAGTGACGTTGCAAAGAACTCCTGTAACATTATGGGAAAGTCACATTAAAAAAAACTAGTTGAAACTAAAGACAAAATAGAATCGGTACTAGATAAATTTCTAATGCAATAAATGTTCAAAATTCCGGCCTGCAACTTCCAAGCATTTTTGTCATCTATGAATGAATCCTTCATGAGTAGCTCGTCTAATTAACAGTGGAGATAGATTTTGGAACGCATCTCTGACCCTCTGAATGCAGTCTTCCTTTGTAGTTAGTGGAGCTTCGTAGACTTTGGACTTTATAGTTCCCGAAACAAAATAGTCTAAAATAGATAAATCTGGCGAACTAGGAGGCCACAAGAAAGGTCCATTATTTGCAATCCACTGATCGTAGAAACTCTGCTGAAGAAAATTGTTAACTATGTAACCATTATGTAGAGGTGCGCCATCATGTTGATAAAACAGCTTCCTGTGTTAAACATTAAATTGCCAACTATTTTGGAAATTTCGTTCCCGAGTTACATGCGGATTTGTGTCACACCATTAATGCGAATTATGTCTATTTAAATAATCCATTTTTTTGTAAACTTGGATTCATCACTCTATATAATATATTGTCCAAAAAGGAAATGTCATCTTGGTATCTTATCAACATAAACTCACAAAACTGAATCCGTTTTAAAAAGTCTACTTCGTTTAATTTTTGCACCATATGTAGAGAATATGGGTGAAATTTATGTTTATGAAGAATTCTATGAATCGAACTTTTGGCGAGAACAGATTCCAGTGCCGCTTACTTAATTGACATAGTTGGAAATGCTCTAAAGTAACCTAATATTGCAATTTCGACATTTTCATTATCCGCAACAGGTTTTCTTCTATCCGGTTTTATTACTACAGATCCGAAATTTCTAAAATTTTCTACCAGACGCTTTACTGTACTTCGCGAGGGCTTTACCTTGTCTGGATATCGTACTGCAAATGTATCACATGTTGTTGATATTACTTTGTTACATTGTCCGTAAATAATAAATAAAATTTAAACGCTGGCCAGGGATCTTGTGTAACAATTGCTTCTTTACTATACACTATTATTTGACAACTTATTGTTCTTTGATAGTTTGATTGTCAATAACGATTGTTCCTACCCATAGACCCCTTGATAAAGTTAAGTTAATGTGAAAATTGAAGAAAAAGTAAAAAATTGCAATTATCTCTAAAATTAGTAACCACAGCCCCTACAATGCCTACATCACGTGAAAGATAATTAATTTCTGCACAAGATAGGCCAAAAAAATACAGGGTGTTCCATTTAAGTTAACAAAGATATAACTATTTGAAGTTATCAAAATGTACAGTCGAAAATTAAACACTCGGTATCATATTTTATAATTTATGGATATTCTGGAAGCTTATTCCATACGTGTTCTACTCATATACCGAATCTCAAATTGATATCTAATTGCTGGAATAAAATACAGAGGACCTCGCACAACCTTGCATCTGTAAAATTTTTCAGAAAAATGTCAATATCTCAAAAACTACAAAATTTAGGAACTAGGTTTGTTATACAAAGTGACCTTAGAATTTCAAGTAGAATCCAAAAATGCAAAAATATATAGGGTGTTCCATTTAAAATAACGAAGATAGCATCGACTTCCTGTATAACCGGAAGTGCTATGACCTTGAAAATATTTTAGTTGTATTGCACCCACTGACTTTGATAAGCTGCCAAATTTTCAAATGTTTCAAATAAGTACTTTTCCAGATATCGATCGCGGCGGTTCCCGGTAGGATACACTGTATAGCGATACGTAGGGGTGGCGCGTGGGCACTAGCGGCCGAAATTCATCTGCAAATTTAACGGGTTAAAAAAAGGGGGCTTGTTCAAAAAATTACTACATTAAAGTACAAGTCTCGAGGATCATTTTGCGCTTTTGAACGTTCCGAAAGCTTTGATAGGAACTGAGATATAAATTTTTAAAGTTGGCAACTTTTAGCCATTTTTCGACCTTAAATCGCCCCTAGCTCGAAAATGAAGCGTTCTACGAAAAAATGTCAAGAGACAAAAAGTGTTTATTTTTGCCCAATTTACTTTGGAGAATTGTTTGCAGAGCGTTTTTTTGCAATATTTTTATTTTGCAACTTTTTTGTTAATAACAAATTACCTGCCACTCGGACACAAAGATTAATCCAAAAAACCCAAGTTACTTGGGTTTTTTGTTCGCAATAACTCAATGCATCGATTACAAAAGGTTTCATCCTGGCCTCTCCTCGTGGTCGGTGACCTTGATTTTCTAAGCATCTTTTTAGGGGTGGACCGTTCGTCTATGAATATATTCATGAAGAAAATTTTGCACCCTCCTTTCGTTATGAGCTGGTGCCCCGTCTTGTTGGAACCAGATATTTTGTCTCATAACTAAAGGAACTTCTTCCAAGGGAACATTTAGTTGGGTCTGAAGGAATTGTAAATAATTGCGACTGTTCAAATTTTCCTCTTATAAATAGGGTCCAGTAAATATGCCATTAATAATACCACACCATACATTTATAGAAAACGTCGTTTGGAAATGTCAGTCTTTGGTCCATCTAGGGTTACTGTCATGCCAGAAATGGCTATTATGACTATTCAAAATGTCAGTCCATATAATGTTATTTAAAAACTGGTCGTTTTCTTGAGCATTTATTTCCATTTCTTGCAATAAAATTTAGTCTTCGTAGCATATCATCAGGACGTATATTATGTGAAAGATGCACCTTGTAAGGATGATACGTATGTCGCTTCAAGATATTATGGACCGATGTTGGTTATGTTTGAAAAGTTAACTTTAAAAATCTTCCTCCTGGACAAAAAATTACCTCAAATCCAAGTATAAATATAAGTAGAAAATTGTTTATATCACAAAAGTTGCTTATGATTTAGAGATCTTTCATGTGCGCCACTTTTCAAAACTGCTGTCCACAGAATATGTTTTCGGATTGAAGCGACATCTATACCTGCACTGAGAGGAACGGGATTTGTACTCACAAGTAAAGCCATTTATTGAAACTAGACAGTGGATTTTTCAGAAATCATTTATCTTTTTCCGTTTTCGAGATATCTAGCTTGGGAGTTTTAAACGGGACACCCTGTATAGAGGAAAGGAGCTATTCATGTTGAGAAATTTGACAGATTTTACTCTGCAAAAAAAAGTAAAGGAGCAGAAAAATTTCTAAATAATTTTACAAGTTCAAAATTCACTAATTAAAATTCGGAAACTTTCTGCTCCCTCAATTTTTTTGTTGAGTTTATATTAATCCGATTTTCGAATCGCTTGATTCTACAGGTGTTGAAAATTTTAGCGGCATTATCGCCTGAACGAAAATTTTATTTGAATTTGAAAGAAGATCGTTGTTGTTTTCAATTTACAAAGATGGGCATTAATTTTGTCAAATTTTCCATATGTAGTCTTCAAGAAAATATAGCAGATTTTTTATCTCGCCTACCTTTAAAAAATATTTAAAATAAACATTTGCCAATTGACAGTAAAACTATTACAGAAAATTGTTTACAAGATTAAATATTTTCTTTTTATCAAAAATAATTGGCCGAAGATAAAATATTATAGTCTTATTTTCAAAACAGGTACTCAGAATTCAATAATAAAGAATTGTTTAGGAATCGAGTAACAATTCCCGAAAATGTACAAAGCAAAATATTGAAAATGGTACATTAACTAAAAGTTTACATCGTTCATATTGTTTGGCCCAACTAAAATTCCAACAAAACAATAAAATTAATGCCAGTTCTTTATGTAATACTTCCCGAAATAATCCGTAATAAGCTTTACTTGGTAATAAATTGGGATTATCGAAGTGGCCTTTGGTTGAGTGCATATGAATTATTTAAGGCCCATTTTTTGGAAAACTAATCATGTTAATAGTTATTATAGATGCTTATATAAAGTGGCCCGAAGTTTTTGTGTTAAATAGTACATGTTATATATCGATTAAAATTATTGCGAATTCTATTTGCCAGATTTGGATTTCCGAAAAAGTCAGTTCCTGATAATACCACTTATTTTACTTCGATGTATTTAAAAATTTTCTGCAGTTAAATGATGTAGAACTGAAACATAGTCCTTCATTTAAATATAAAAATAGTTTAATAAAATCTGTAAATTCTAGATATAATGCAGATTTGGATTTATTAGTGAAAAGATTTTTAATGGATTACCGTAACATACCTCATTGTTCAATTGGTGTTTCTAAAGACAAAGTTTGTAATTATGTAGTAGTAACAAATTACAGTTTAAAAAATAAATCGGAAATATTTATTCCGAAACTAAATCCCATCTGGCATCGGCATCTTACTGGTATATACAGGGTGTCCCGGTACTTGATACAAAAAAGTCGCGCACAAATAGATGAGGTCAAAATAATATCAGTTCTTCATATAATTTATTTTCAAACGGACCTTCGTTAACAAGTTACGGGTCCCCAAAAGTGAAGATTAAAAAGTTATTTTTATTCACAGTCTAAACCATTAATTTCAGCATGATGCAAATTTGATGATCGTTAAAAAAATAATTTAAAAGAAGGAAATACATTTTGAATATGGGCACTTTCCAACTCCACACACTTCCTAAGTCTACGAATTTTATTTGTACATGAAAAATGTCTAATATTATAACTATGGAAATTAATTCTTTGTAACAATTCATCACTTGTCTGTACTGGGGTTGAGTACACTAAACTTCCCGGCGGAAGAAATCCATCGGGTTAAAGTATGGAGAACGTGGTGGCTATGAAATTGGCCTTCATCTCCCAATCCATTTATTATTAAACCACAATGGATAAATTATTTCGTACATCAATCTTTTAATTGGCAGGAGCCCTATCGTGCATGAACCAAACGTTTCTTTGTGTATCTAATCGAACATCGTCTAATAGTAGACGCAAATTTTGCAAAAACTCCAAATATCGATGTCCATTCGGATGTTCCTCAATAACGTATGGACCTATTAAATCGTGTACAAACAAATAATACTCGTAGCCTGAGGATGTTTGTGGAGGTGGAAAGTGTCCATATTGAAAATGTATTTTGATTTCTTTCTTTCAAATTATTTTTTATATATTCTGTTTTTTTTCTATTTTGTGTTGTGCAAAGCCTGTTTGTCAAATTATGTTAGTGAAAATTACATTAACAAACAGTACTATTTTTCGGCTTAATTTAAAAATAGTATGCTTCCAACATAGTAATTAATTTCAATTCAAAGCAAAAAATGTGCTCTGTGACAATATCAAACAAGCTGTACGCATGTGTTATTGATCATCAAATTTGCATCATGCTGAAGTTAATGGTTAAGAGACTAAATAAAAAGTAAGTTTAATATTCGCCTTTGAGGGCCAGTAACTTGTTAACGAAGGCCCATATAAAAAGAAATTATATGGAGAACCTCACCTATCTGTACTCGACTTTTTTTGTATTAAGTACCGGGACACTGTCTAATGCTTCTGTTTCTAAAAAGTGAAATGTAATAACACCGATTGTTAACGATGATTATAAGATGATTTTTTTTTTGTAATTGTTAAAATTCAAACTGAAGAAAAATTTGGAAGTACATACTGCCGCAAAAGGAAATCGTATAAAAAACCAGCCCGAACGGTTTTAGTACTTCCAAAATTATTTTCAAGTTTAGGGTTACGTAATGTATTATATAATGATTACATGCCGGGTGCCCAGTGATTTTGGTTGAAACAGTAATTTTATTACCTTCATCTTGGCAAGCGATTAAATCTGGGAAAAAATAAAAATTATTAAAACGATAAAATCAAGATTTCATTAAAACGCAAATTATATATATATATATATATATATATTATTTTTATGTTCATATTTTATTTTTCAGAATCATTAACTTCTCTGCTGTAATAACTAGGTACAAAAGTCAACTTCTTTACCTTTTGCTGAGAATGTTTTTATTTTATTATATAAGGAACTGCTTTGCTTATTCCATTCAGTGTGAAATTAAACGTGTAATTGTGAACTTGCTTCTTGTTGATTAATATATCATTTTTTAAAGTGATTTTTATTATTTCAACACCTGTTCGGTGACGAGATAATTAATTCGCAATATACAAAATTTCAAAGCGGAATTTGAAAAAACGAACTTGTGTTTTTAAACGTCTAATATAGTCTCCGTGCAAATACGATCCTCAATCAAAGTTGCACCCTGTATGTATCCTCAAAATCGCAAGAAAATTTTTTAGAACTTTATTTTGTTACTATTTATATCTGGATATATTCTTTGCAAATTTTGTTATGGATGAAAAGAAACACGCCACAAATTGATAATTATTATTTATCATATTGTAAATTGCTATAAAGTCAACAGTCTGAGACTGAAAGTATATAATTTTTTATTTACTTGATAATATTATGCGAATACCGGCACACAAAAAAGATGGTATGCACGTTTGATTTGACCCATTAATATATTTTTATATATTTTGACGTGCTGCATCCGAATTTGAAGTCTTTTAAACTACACCCCCTGTCCCAGAGCTTGCAAAATCGCAAAATAATGGAAAAATCATTATCTTCAGAAGCCAGCGAGAACGGAATTTCACCTCTTCATCAAGATTGGTCTCATGAAGCGGTTTGTCAAAGCTCTGGACAAGAACGGTGACTGTTTTTTTCAATATTTAGGAGAGAAATTTGCAGCGATAATTGATGCGAAATTGATAGAAGGTATTTTTGATGGCCCTCAAAGGAGGCCCGCACAAAATGATATGATTTTGGACCTTGCTGAAAATTTTACAGATTTTGATGTGTTAGCAGGTTACGACATTCTGATTAAATGTGCTCATGGGTGCAAGATCCAAGAGGTTAGGGCTTCAGTTGCCTCTACGAGCGCAACTCGCTGAATGTAATTTTATTAGTTCATACTAGTGTTTTTATTCGTGTGTGTCTGTGTGTGTTCTTCCCAGACCTAATCCACAAAAAACTCAACTTTTATGTGTAAGGTTTTCCATTATTGCGACCTGCTTTGAGATTCATCGTTAAAGGGGAGAGTGGGGTTCGATGGTAGGTTGGGTTTCATGGTTTGTGATGGGATGAGTTTGGTGGTGTACTGCGTTTGTTCAAAAGGGTGAGGATCTATGGTGGATTGGATGTGGAATGAGTGGGGTTTCGTGATGAAATAGGTTCGAGAAGGGTCGGGTCTGGTTCGGGTGAAGTTTGGTGGTGGGCTGGGTTTACCTGTGAGATTTTCATGATCGTGTGACCGGCTTTAATATTCATTTGTTAAACTTTAGGAGGGTGAGGTTCGGTGGCAGCTAAGATCTGGGGAGGGTGGGGTTCAGTGGTAACTTAAGCCTGAGGAGGGTGGAGTTTGGTGGTGGGATGGATTTGGCAATGTGCTGGGTTTCTGAAGGGTGGGTCTCTGTTGTGAGTTCATTTAGGGTTGATGGGGATTTGTGATGGGGTGGGTTTGGGGTTGGTGAGGCTTTTTGGTGTGTGGTCTGAAGAGGGTGGGTTTTTGATTGTGAGATGGACACTCATTCACGAACACGCATAAAACCACGCATGCGCTAATAAAAATACGTTCAGCGAGTTGCGCTCGTAGAGGCAGTTGATGTCCTAACATTTATATCAAAATGTGTTCTTGAGTCTTGAGAACATTTAATTAGGTCATAACCTACAACATATAGAAATTTAAAAATTTTTCAGTGAGGTTCAAAATTCTATTTTGTGCGGGTTTGTCGTTTTTTTTTTCAAAACGAAAATTTCATTACAAGGATGAATGACACGGAACAAGCAGCATGGCAAAGTTTCAAGAGTCTTTTGGTACTTTTTTGGAAATTAGAAGAGTGGGGATTACGAAATTTTGGTTGAGATGTTGAAAATTCTTACATTCACCTTGACTATTTTTCTGAAAACCTTGGAAACTGTAGTGAAGAACAAGAAAAAAGATTCCATCAGGATATAAGTGAAATGGAGAATCGATACCAGAAAGATGGGATATCAACATAATGGCAGATTTGTGTTGTACATTAAAGAGAGAAACGAATTCGAATAGACAGAGTAGAAAGAGAAACCCGCTGCAAAGGTGATTCGAAGAGAAAAGTAAAGTGTAAGAGCAACATCAAAGAAAACCTGGTTCGACTCAATTTAATTTATTAGGAAATGATTCATGTCCATGACATTCATTCAATATTTTTTTAGAGTGACTATTTTTATATTGCGATATTGCGATGTTTGCAAAAATTTTGGATTTTTCGATTTTTCGCTATTTTTGCCATTTACTCAACATTTTGCTAAAGGAACTTCAAATTCGGATTTAGCACACAAAATACATGGTCTATTGTATCAAATCTAATTTACAGATCACTATTTTTTTGTGCCGGTGTAACGTAGAAACATGAACTAAATTTTTACTTGACAGAAATGTTTTGTCAACTAAATTTATTTTGTGACTATCCCTATACATTCTTTGCTTAGGAAAATAAATGTAAGAAAATGTTTTGTTCAGGAAATAACGTAATAAATTTTTTATTGTAAATATTCCCTTCATAATAGTTTTGATATAATAGCGAAGTTGGACAACAGAATAGTTCCGTTATTGACTATTGGCTATTACCTCAACTCTTGTGTATAATATTCTATATTGATAAATAAAATGTGTATTTACAATGGAATAGTCGGATGACATTTTGTATTTTAGTTTATTAATGGCTCATGGCATCCAACTCAGAGGTTAAATGTCAGTAAATGGGGGACATCTCTAACAGCGGGGAATACATGCTACTAAATACAGTCGCTGAACCTTTTCTTGGGGATTACATAATTTACCGTAATTCGAAACATCTTTTCAAGAATCCCAGAATTATTTTTTTGTTGTGAATTATCAAAATCGACTGATTAAAATAAATGTTTATAAACGTCCGTGGTTTAGATTTTAATTAGTGTCCTAAAAAGACATTTCGTTCCGTGTTCTTATAAGGAGGTACGGACATATCAAAGATTGAGTATAAGCTTTTATAAAAGCTGTCACATCGTATTGTCATTTTTAAATATTCCAAATCAGTATTCTGTAAAGTTTTGTACATTTCCTGGACAGTTTGCTGGACATTCAAATCTCGCTATAAATTTAATAGCTAGTGTCCCTGTGGAATGCATATTTATATCTGTATTTACGAATTTAAAGTGGGATGCATATTTATATCTATATATGCAAGTGTAACAAATTTATATTTGTAAAAAAATATATATATATATATATATAATGGAATGCATTCTACAGGGTGTATTTAAATGGAGGGGCACAAATGATACCAGAGATTCCTTGGGTGAAAATAAGTCGATTTAACCTAACATACCTATATCACAAGTCGCATAATAAAAAAGATACAGGGTGTCAAAGTGAAAAATAAAAAATGGTTTTTCCTTAATAATTTCTATAATTTCAGTCAGAAATGTTTCAAATTTTCAACAGAGGTTTTTTAATAATGGGAAAAATAATATAATGATTTTTGAGTGTCGAGTACAAGGCGCCCTCTGCAGGCAACGTTATGCATTGAATATGTAGTAACTTTTTTGTCAACCCCCGTATACAGCTTTTAGTAACAAGATATGAAGTATAGGACTTTTTTTCAAAATAGGTACTTATTGAAAATGGCTAAAGCCAACCGTTAAGGAGATATTTTTAATTTCATAAATTAGTGTTACGGATTTATACCTCCACGAATACCAAGATATAAACAGACACTTTTGTTAACAAATTCAGAACGCATTGCCTCACAGTAATTATTAGTTGTGTTCTGTATTTTAAAATTCGACTAAAAGCGAGCGCAGAAATCAATTGAGACATTATTTTTCTTGTTTTAAATTTACTTTACTATTTTTGCGTACCTATTATTTTAGCGTGTGTGAATACACTTGTTGCATAATTTCTATTTAATTGTTTTTTCGGTGTCTATTAAAAAACACATTTTCTTGTGTATATGAAATTATTTACTCTGTTAAAGAAATCTCGTGAAATAACAGTTCAGCTGAAAAAATATTTTGCAAAATACTTACCTATTTATTGTTAGTTTAATAATAATTATTAGAAAAAGACCAAAACAACTAAAACCAAGAGTCACTACTTAACAGTCAATACCTAGATAATTTAAGAGAAATATGTAATTGGCTGGCAATAAAAAAATATTTAAAGGATATTTTCGAAGTCACTTCCATTTTCCTGCAAGCATAGTCCAATTCTACGATTAAAATTACAGCGAATTCTTGAAAAAAATATGTATGTCATTCTTTACTTCCTCAGCTGCTGCAAAAATTCTTTGCCGAAGCGTCTCCACACTATCAATAGGGTTGGAATAAACGACATTTTTTAAGTGACCCCATAAAAAATAGTCCATGGGTGTGAGATCCGGTGATCGCGCAGGCCATTTGACTGGTGCATCGTTCCCTCGACCTATCGATCTCAGGAAATTTAAATTTAACCATTGCCTAACAACGATGAGCAAAAACTCCGTCACGTGTGTACCACATGTGTTCACGGATAGCTAGTGGCACATCTTCAAGCAATATTGGGAGTTGCTCATTTAAAAATCTCAAATATTCAGCCCCGCCGAGATGCCGAGGAAGAATAAACAGACCAATAAGATAATCTACGATTCTTACCAATACATTTAAACTAAAGTTATGTTGAAATTTGGATGTACAAACTTGGTCAGGATTTTTGTCAGACCATGAGTGAAAATGACGCTCAATCACCAAACTGGATTTTAAAATATTTCTGCTTTCCTTTGAAATGTTCATATACCACTGACAAATATCGATCCTGTGAGGTATATCCACAGCAGTCAATTCCTGCACAGCTAGATGGTACAGGACGTAGGGGTATAAAAGATTATCATTTGCAATTTTCCAAATCGTAGTATGTGAAACATTATACTGTGCCGCCAATTTTCTGGTACTAGTTTCAGAATTCTGATCTTGTAAATTGACAAGGACAACTTCATCCAATTCTGCATCGCGAATAAGATGTCTTCTGCCAGTACCTTTAGGACAAGGTTGAATGTGTCCGTTTGCTGAATTTTTTTTATCGACGCAAAAATTTTTCTAGTAGGAACACGACAATTGGGATAACTGGCATGATAAAGTCGTACAGCAGCAGCACAATTCTTGTAACATTTAAAAAAGACTTGCAACATATCGACATAATCGTCATTAGTATACATAATTTGTTATTTTATTCAATTCCAAAACTTTAATATCTAGGATGCAGGTAAATAGTGACTAAAATCAATTAACATTTTAAAGTAATACTTCAAATTTGCAATTTACGAGTATTATCAACTGACATTTATTTACTCAATTTTTTTAATTTATGTATGTCCAATATTTCATATTTTGTTACTAATAGCTATATACGGGGTTTGGCCAAAAAGTTATTACGTATTTAATGCATAAAATTGCCAGCAGAGGGCGCCTCGTACTCGACACTCAATAATCATTATATTATTTTTCCCATTAAAAATTCTGTTGAAAATTTGAAACATTTCTGACTAAAAGTATAGAAATTATTAAGGAAAAACCATTTTTATTTTTCACTTTGACACCCTGTATCTTTTTTATTATGCGACTTGGGATACAGGTATGTTAGGTTAAATCGACTTATTTTCATCCAAGGAATCTGGTAACATTTGTGTCCCTCCATTTAAATACACCCTGTATA
>NW_019417069.1:0-61637 GCF_000390285.2 Anoplophora glabripennis
ACTTTTTTTGGTTTTTATTTTTTTACGTGCAAATGGTGCGTCGTACGAGAGTAAGTCTAGGGACCGAATTTGCTGTAAAATAAATGGAGATTTTAAAAAAGCAGTGGCGTACCATTTTTTTCTTCAAAAATGTTTAGTTCAAACCTCGTACGGACGTCATTGGCAAAGATTTTAAAACATTTTTTACATCAAACATTGCTCCTTAATGATTAATAGGTGTGTATAAAATTTCATAAAAATTTCTGGAGTGATAAGAAAATTATAATAAAAAAGTAAATTTTTTCTTAAAACTGTAACACCCTGTAGCTCAAAAATTAAGAGGTTTAGGACATATGTTGATATTAAGTTTTCTTCTTAAAATGACCCAAGAATTCACACCCTTAAGTATCGGCATTCAATTAATAAACACCCTGTATATATCTTTTATTTATTATTGTGCAGAAATCTATTCTGAATTCAATGATGTATATAAAGTCTATTTTTGTGAAACATGTATTGCAGAAAAAGCATGAAAATATTATTAGCGCCCGGTCGCTTAATTGACAACAAACATATTTTGACTAAGCTTGTATACCCGGAAAACAAAAAATAATACAACAAGAACAAAGCATGTCATTTTAGCGTTCGTGTCCCAGTTTTTTACGCATTATTCTCTGTTTCTGTCATTTACAGTAGGTTATTTATTAAAATAAGCTCAACAGTGCGAAATATGAGACCTAATAATCAATTGACGGACATGATTCAGGCATAGTTTCGGTATAATAAAAATCGTGGTGCAGGAGTCCGTCTTTACAGAGAACTATTTCTTCACAGAGAAGTTCCAGAACCACGTAGATTTGTAAAACTTGAAGAAAATTTGAGATACAATGGTGCTTTTAAGAAACCAAAGCAAGAAGAACACCAATTTAATGAAAACATCGAGTTCAATGTTCTTCTTAACGTTGAAGAAAACCCAAGAACTTCCATTTGGGAAATTTCTAATAATAATACAGCATCAAAGAGAACTGTACACGCAGCATTGAAAAAGCACAAATTCAAGCCAAACATTCTTCAAAAAGTACAGGCAAAAGAGGATGAATACAATTTGTTTCTTTAGTTGTTTTGTGTCTGTTGTGTGTTTTGTGTTTAATTAATGTTATTTCGTGTTGAACTTTGTATAATGGTTAATGTATTTAATTAAATTGTTTTTCTTTTAATTGATATTTATTGTATTGTTTCTTGTCTGTTAACTACAAAATTCTCTTTTGAGTTTTATTTGCTTTACTTATTATTTTTTGTTTAAATTGTTTTTAAATTGTTTTTTCGTTTAATTGATATTTACCGTATTGTTTCTTTTCTGTTAACTACAAAATTCTGTTTTGAGTTTTATTTGCTTTGCTGTATTATTCTTTGTTTTCCATGGCACAGATGCTTAGTTAAAATACATTTATCATGAATTAGTGGCCGGGCGCCGAATGCGGTATCGACTATTTGTCGTCTTTTCTGTAATAAATGCTTTACAAAAGTAAAGTTCATATACATCGTTGAATTCAGAAAATAAATCTGCACAATAATAAATAACAAAAAAACTATATTGCCATTTGAAAAAAAAAACATCAGGCTTTCATCAAATAGAGATGCATCGTAATTCATGAGAAGTCAGCTTTTTAGTAAGTAATGGACATTATGAATATGTCAGAATGCCATTTGGGCTGAAAATGCACCAGCGACGTTCCAGAGATATAATGCTAAAGTAATTGCAGAATAAAGTATGCATGGTCTCTATGGATGATGTTATCATATTTTCAAATGGGTTACAAGAACATCGTTCAAAATCTGGAACTACATAACCTCAAAATTCAATTTGACAAATTTGTAAGGAAAAGTTACATTTCTCGGACATCTCATTAACAAACAAGGGATCAAATTATCGGACCTCGACAAAATTAAGGCAATTTCAAATCTCCCTATCTCAAAGACACTTAAAGAAATTCAATTTTTTCTTGGACTACTCGGACATTACCGCTGTTTTATTCATACCTTTGCAAAGATAACTAAACCATTAAGACAATGTCCAAAAAAGATTCTAAAATCATTATCAATGAAGAATATCAGATGTTTCGAAACTTGTAAAAATTTATTGGCTAATGATCCCATGTTAGGTTATCCCAACTTATCAAAAACATTTGATGCCTCAAATTTCACCACAAGATCCGTACTTTCACAAAATAATCAACCTTTATGTTATACTTCACGCACACTTAACCCCGTAGAGATCAATTATTCCACGATTATAAATAAATTACTATCACTAGTTTGGGCATGTCAAACATTTAACCCATATCTCTATGGAACGAAATTCATAATATACACTGATCACAAACCCCTTAAATGGCTTTTTTCTTTAAATGAACCCAATTCTAAATTGGTTAAATGGTGCCTTAAATTAGAAGAAAATAAGATATAAGAAAGGTAAACACCACGCAGTGGCAGACGCTGTAAGTGGAGTAAAAACAAAAGATTGTCATATCCACGAAACTAAGGAAAACATAAACCTCGATGACCTTGACGATAATCTAAGTACTAATGTCCAAATCGACGAAGTCCTGGCAGAACAGCCGGAACAAAACCACAACGACGAAAATAACACAGGAACTCAAATAGTACAAACAGCCCTGGGGGATCCTGTTTTCACGCTATCTTACTCAGATCAACCTATTAAATTATCATGACTGAATCAACGAATACCCGCGCGAAATATGCGACACACACACTTTCATTATTGACAAACTGAACTTTCTTCTCTCCAGATTTGGCCAAGCATATTCTTTGGAGCACAAAAATAGTATTTCCATAATGGAAAACTTGTTACTTTTCTTTTCCTACATGGGATTTCCTTCAAAAATTACTTCTGACAACGGTACCGAGTTTAACCAAATAATTAGAGACTTGTTTATTACATAAATAAAATTACATTTCACGACCCCATATCAATCCAACTCTGACTCACCCGTTGAACAATTATATTCAACAATAATTGATTCAATAAAATGTCTAAAAACAGAACAAAAATCTACTAAAACTTTTAATGACGCTTTCCGTTCTATTATATAACAACTCAATTCATTCCGCTACAAACATGTCCCCTTTTAAAATCATACATGGAATCTCTAAGAGATCTCAATTTAATTTTTAATTTTACAATTTGTAGACCAACATAAAGACAATATGCATCGTCTAGATGAACAAATTTAAACTAAAATTCAAACGAATAGAGAAAAAATCATTAGGAAAATAATCGAAAATTTAAATAATCTCGAACCTTTTCAACCCAACCAAAATGTTTATATCAAAACAGGTACTCGAGTTGCAAAACACCTTCTCCGATTTACAAAGACTCCAAGATAACAATATAAGAGTCCAATAAACTTCACGACTCACGCACAAGAACAAAATTCAAAAACAAAAATTTTATTCCAGGACACTGCAAGACAGGATTACACTGACAAAATTATTTTTTCCATTCCAATATTCAGCGATATAACTTTCGACTCCATCACACATCCAACAATCTACCTTAATCTTAGAAATACTACTTGCGCAATTAATCATTACCACACTTTATCCATAAAATAAATATTGAAATCCTCATCGACATCTTCTATAGAATTATTGTTTTGTCCAACACTACCATCGAACTTTCACTTACTAAATTATCAAGTAGTAATAAAGGCCTCCTTAATCAAGAGTTAATTTAAGAAAGATTATTGTTCAAGAATACCAAAAATTGCTACCTAGAAGATTCAAACGTGGTTTATTTAATTCTGATGGAGATATTCACAAAAACTTATTGGGTGTAGCAACTGAAAAATAAAATCAAAACTTTAATTTGAAGTGAAAAAACCGTAACGACAGAACTGAACTTCCGTATTTCGTGGTTTTCCACTTTTGTTAATAAAACAACCGAAATTTTGAATCAAATCATCCACAATGACCAGCAATTACATGAACAACTTAAATTTCTCAAAATCAATAATTATACCGTCATGAGACAAGTTTGAATTGAAACTCATTTTACATTATTTTCAACAAACTCTCGCTCTGTTGAAACACAATGCTATTAACTTCAATAGACCTTAGCACGGTCATGTACAATTCATAGTTGCTTTATAAAATGTCTAATCTACTTGATTTTGTATACACGCTATCATACTATGAACTCTTAGAATGCAACTTCCATCAAGAAAGAGCTATATTTTATATTAGTATCAAAGTACCAATTTTTAAAGAAAATACCCAAATTTCCCTATATTACTTATTCCTATTTCAAATTTCACAATTATACCTAAAAATCCCTACCTGGCTGTTGACTCTGAAGACAATTACCAGTGGATGACATCTTTACCAAAAATGATTGAAAACATCTTCTTCGTCAATGACCACTTTCAATTAAACTGGGAATGCTTCATGCAATTACTTCGCAGAAGACCAACTGAGAAATTCTGCACACTTTCTACCCTCCACTACAAACTATCTTCAACATACTACATTGTCTTAGTTTATTCAATCCAACACTCCAAAACTTAAAACACTACTCACGAACAAAAATCTCTTTGACCCAACATTGTGAATTTCGCATAAACAATCAAACGTTCCTTTACCAAAAACCTTTCATGTCTACTACAATTTATTTCTTCCCCAATGTCTCTTTTAACCAATTTGAATATTCATGCGAACCTGACCAAATTTTTCTAAAATAATTACACCAACTACGTGATAGAATTGGTTCTCTAAAACTAGTTCACATAAAAAAACTGACCCAAAATTCTTCTAATTTCAATTATTTATGGCTCATCATTCCCCTGACACTAATTCTCTTCTCCTTTACTTCATCTGGACTCGAAGGAAACCGTGAAAACCCAAATTGCCTCCTTTAACAAACGACAAAATATCAAGAACGCAACAATAGAAAAGGAAGACCCTGATCCAGTTGACTTCCAAGGTCCCCAACTTCCGTTTAAAGGAGGGATGAGTTATGGAGAAACATCTTATCATACTTATCGTTGTTATTTATTGTTTTTCCTGTGTACTTTAATGTATAACAATATTGTTACGAATGATGAATAATAAGAAATCTCATATCTAAAAAAAAAACAAGATAACAGTTTTCATAAATTCAATTTCAGACTGATTCTAAAACCAGTTCTGAATAAGTCTTCAATTAGGCAAGTCTATTATTGTAACTAGTGAAATAAATGTGAAGTAGGTATTCTATGAGAATTGATTTATTCAAACCTACCACAAATATAATTCACTCTACAGCTACTACTACTAAAAATACTAAAGTAAATTTTAATGACAAAACAGCTGAACTATTTGGGGTTTACTGAACAGCGATAACTTTAAGATACCTAGCTATTTTCAAGGGGAAAATGACGAACAAAAAGCTACAAAAAATGAGCTGACACTTTGAAATATATCTTTCCTATTTATAAAACAACTGTTTATTTGAATGTAGTGAAATATATGTTATTTCTCATTTTAAATATGACAGTTTAATTGTACAGTTTGTCATCACTTTCAATAATCTTAATTATCAAATCATCACCTTTTGGCAATAGAAATATGTACTATATGTAATTAAGATGAACATTCTAGTTTCCAATAATATATCATTGTTATTTATAACTTTAGCAGTATTTAGTATTTCTACGGTTGTAGAAATTTAAACATACCTGCCTATTTGTTTTTTTTTCTAAATGGTAGTAACAAAAACAAATATTATATATTCTTATTCCAGGATCGCAATTTTAACATAACATAGGCACATTATTTATACTGCATTCATTTTTTATATATTTTTTTAGTTACTTAACTAGAATTTCCTTTTAATTATTTTGTTTTTTTTATCTACCCGAAACTACAAGTATTAAAATAAATATATATAATAATAATATAATAATATAATAATATAGTCTAAATATAATACCTATGTAATTATTTCAAATACTTTGTTATTCGGTATTTTATTCAACTATTAGTATCGCTTTTGTTTTTTTTAAACTATAAATGATATTTAATTTTTTTTATTGGGGATTTGGCCAACTGAATTTTTTTTTTTTAATTAAATGAACTTGCTCCAAGATAGTAAGGATAGTCAAGGAATATTTTCATAAAAAATAATTTTACCTAACCAAATATATCAATTACAAAATACAAAAACACCTCTCTTTACAGGGTGTACTTAAATGGAGGGGCATAAATGATACCAGATATTCCTCGGGTGAAGATAAGTCGATATAACCTAACATACCTATATCCCAAGTCGCATAATAAAAAAGATACAGGGTGTCAAAGTGAAAAATAAAAAATGATTTTTCCTTAATAATTTCTATATTTTTGGTCAGAAATGTTTCAAATTTTCAACAGAGAAGTTTTTTATTGATGGGAAAAATAATATGATAATGATTTTTGATTGTTGAGTACGAGGCGTCCTCTGCAGGCAACGTCATGCATTGAATATGTAGTAACTTTTTTGCCAACCCCCGTATACAGCTTTTAGTAACAAATTATGAAATATTGGACTTTTTTGAACAAAAAAGGTATACATATTGAAAATGGCTAAAGCCAATTGAGGAGATATTTTTAATTTCATAAATTAGTGTTTAGAATTTATACCTTCACGAATACTAAGGTTCGAGTTGCTTAAATAAATAAAAAAATCGAGTAGGTAAATGCTATTTGATAATACTCGTAAATTGCAATTTTGAAGTATTAGATTAAAATGTTAATTGATTTTAGTCACTATTTACCTGCATCCTAAATATTAAATATTTTTGGAATTGAATAAAATAACAAATTATGTATACTAATGACGAGTATGTCGATATGTTGCAAGTATTTTTTTATTGTACAAGAACTGTGCTGCTGCTGTACGACTTTATCATGCCAGATATCCCAATCGTCATGTTCCTGCTAGAAAAACTTTTGCGGCGGTAGAAAGAAGACTTCGAGGAAACGGACACATTCAACCTCGTCCTGAAGGTACTGGTAGAAGACGTCTTCTTCGCGATGTAGAACTTGAAGAAGTTGTCCTTGACAATTTACAAGATCAGAACTCTGAAACTAATACCAGAAAATTGGCGACACAGTATAACGCTTCACATATTTGGAAAATTGCGAATGATAATCTCTTATACCCCTACCATCTACAATCTGTGCAGGAATTGACTGCTGTGGATTTACCTAACAGGATAGATTTTTGTCAATGGTATATGAACATTTCTAGGGAAAACAGAAATATTTTATTCAGTATTTTGTTTGGTGATGAAGCGTCATTTCAAAGACATGGTTTAGTGAACCATCACAATAATCACTCATGGTCTGACGAAAATCCTCACAAAGCTTGTACATCCAAATTTAAACATAATTTTAGTTTAAATGTATGGGCAGGAATCGTAGGAGATTATCTTATTGGTCCGTTTATTCTTCCTCGGCGTCTGGCGAGTGGATTTTCTCTTTTCATTTCTAAGGTAAAAATTATAGGGTCCCTTTTGAAAAATCACATTTGACATTGAAATTATCTTCAAGGTCAAGGTCAATGTCAAGGTCACCTTCGGATAGCCAGGGAAAAATCCTGAAACTTTTGTATTTAACATTTTTCTCCAAAATGCTCTCCCGCCGAGTTATTCTGCCGTTCCGGTACTTTTGCTATACCCTGTATATTATATGAAATATAATAATATTTCTTCAGCAGAAAACAATTTAATGTATATTATTATTACTAAAATAGTTTATGTTAATTTAAAAATGACATTAGAATGCAATACAAGCAAGAAGAATATATTTAGAGATTCATCTTGTTATTTGAAGACCTTAGGAATTAGGAAGACCTTAGTGACGATTTTTGAAATGTGCGATTTTCTGGAATCTGGAACAGATTCAATGTAAAAATTTGCGTGAAACTGGGGAAAACTTTCATGAAAACGTTTCAACTTTTAAAACAAGCTTACGGTGATGATGCTCTGGATCGAACGCAATGTTACGAATAGTTTTCACGATTTAAAAGTGGTCGTCAGTTAATTGACGATGATCCTAGACCAGGAAGGCCTTCGACATCAACTGATGATTGCTACGTTGACAAAGACAAAGATCTGGTGAATGCAAATCTCCGATTGACTGTCAGAGAAATTGCAGAAGAGGTTAGCGTCTCAATTGGGCCATGCCATGAAATTTTGACTGTTAAATTGAACATGAATCGAGTTGCAGTCAGTCAATTTCTTTGCAGTATTCACATCTATAAAGAAAATGCATCCAATTATCGGGCATAAAACCATATAAATTATTAAAAAGTTTTATATCAGTTTAATGTTTCTGTTTCCCTGAATATATTTTATATTTATGGAAGAGGTGTATTCAATTATAAATACAGCATTTAATTACCTAGATACATTATAAATATTAACTAGTACTTTCATATTTCCATATCCATATTTGATAACCAATGATTCAGCAAACAGTGGTAAGTATAAAATGAACATGTAATTGTTAAATAATTATGTATATTGTTTATATTGGATTTATCATGTTTATGGTATCATTAGCTTATGATAATATTTTGTAAAAATGGATTTACTGTTTTGAAACTATAAATATTGAATTGAATATTCTTTTTATTACTGTGGTGCTTCCAGATTGGGAAAAAAACTGTTATTAGTTTTTCTGCTTATTTTAGTATTTTCACACCTTATATACAGGGTGTAGCTTTAAGTGGGGGGTCAGATTTTTAAGGTAACAGTACGTGTTCTCCTGAAAATTAATCTGAAATTCCTTTTCTTTTTATCAAATAAATAGTCGAGTTAAACTTTAAACTATATTTTAATTATTCCTGTGTACGCCGCTACTGCTAAAGCCCGGAGTTAGCATATTAAGTTGCATTCCTGCAGTGCCAGCTGTGTTTATAACTTACCGGCGTTATTTTAAATAAATAAATAAAATGAATAAACTAATTCATGTTTTAATATATTTGTTATTGTTGTTTAAGAAAACGAAACAAATAAATAAGAACACTAATCTGATATATAATATGAAATGTTATTTTAAAACGTGTCTTGTTGCTACAAACAATTATGTGTTTTTTAAGCAGTGTATGCATTTAATTTGTGAATGTCAGTGTAATGACCTCTGGCCTAGTGTAGCTGAACTATATTACCGTCACTATAACAGTTTAAATTTAACCAGAATTCCATCATATTCCGAACGCTTCCGAAAGGCACGGAGGTTAGCCACAGCTGTGCTGCGTATATGCCGTACCGCCTTTGAGAGGCGGCTGCTGTTCGTAAAGTGCCTTTGTGTGATGTAAATATATGACCTTATAATGTTATTTACTTCAGTGTTTAGTAACGGTACAGAGTATTTTTGTGTTTTTATTTTAAGTTTTGTATGATATGATAAGAAAATGTTTGTAAGATTGTTCAATATTTATGAGATTATGGGAGGTTTGAACGCCAATACGCTAATGTTAGACGGGAAGAAACTCAGAGAATGAGAAATTTGGAACCATAAATTTTAATCGCCGTGAAAAAGGGTCCAGCACTCGATAATTAGCCACATAATTTCAAGTATGTCATATGCTGTAAAAATCAGTTGTGCAAACATATTATTTACTTATTTTTGTGTATTTCATTTACATTGATTACTGTTTGAGTTTTCTGATAGATTACCTACCTGCCAAGTACTTTTTAAAAAATTTAAATTTTTTACGACGGAATTTGAAAAAATAAACTACAGATTTGTGTTCCTAAATGTCAAAGGTACCCTGCGTATAAATATGAATGAATGAATTAATATTTTATAAAGATGATGCATTTGGATAAATGCAGAATTGTTTAAATGACATACAAAAAAGTGTTAAAAATGAAGCTTTCATACACTTTTATACTTTGTTTTACATGTTTAAGATTGTTTTTGTAATAGTGAGAATAACAATTTTATTCTAATTATAAAATTTTAAACAAATATTTTAGTTACCGAAATGTTTATCAAACAATATATCATTGTCTAATAATCACTTTCTAAATCAGGGTGCAGTTCATATTCAAAAGCACTAAATTAACTCAACTTGTAAAGAGGGAGTAGCTAATTAATTCTGCGATCTTGTTGATTGATGTGTGAGATTAACATTCGTTAGTATTTAATTGCCCGCCTAACTAGTGAGGCTTTCCTAATTCCTGTATCGAATGATGATTAACGCTTATTAATATAAATCATTATGTCCTAAATAAAAATTTTACAGCTTTTTTCCTGTAAATGTCGTAGACTCTTTGTTCTAGTTAAAAAAAAAATGAGAAGATGTTATTATATTGCCATCTTTCGAAATATATTCATATTTTCGAATTGTAATCTCGAACAACATTAACTTTTTGTTTAATGCTAATAAAAAACTTGGGTACTTACTTCATTTTTATTTAATTATTCTGAGGACAAATGGATCTTGTTAAAGAACAAATAGCTAAATTATTAGAAGATTTTTTTTCTTTAGTATAATTTTCTGTCAGTACTATTTATTTTGATCATGTTTTTGTGTTTTATATTAGAGATATTATATCAAACCTCTAAGAGTATTTATTAAAGAATAACAATATAAACGAAATAGTTGTAATCAATTGATGTTTTCATCAGAAGTACCTACCTGTACATTCAACATGAAGGTGTTTATTGGCAGCAGTCACAAGTCAGCGTTGACCAATTGAAATGGTTGGTGGAATTGACATATAGTGTCAATAGTAGATAAGGTAGACTATTTTTTGTTCATATAAAAATAGATATAGTATATCTACTACAGCAAACAAATGTGTTATTAAAGAAAAGATAGATCAGCAACAAGAACTCTAACAAACTAGATCATAAAGTTTTACTTTTTCTAGATCTCTATTTTGAAGCTTGCAAAGTGGTAAATGGTACTGTCGGATGCCTCTCTCATGGCACCATCCACAACGGATGCCTGGGAGAGATAGCGTCGGTCGCGTTAGGCGGTTGTTCTCCACGAGTGGCGCGGCGAGGTGTTTTGCCTACGGGTATGGTTCACGTCCTAATATATTCATCTATAACACTGGATACATTCTGGAAATGGCATTGGTTTGGAAGAAAGGCTTTTAACTGAATTGTTTTAATATTTAGGATTTATGACTCTTTGGCTAGTCTTGTCATTAGTTGTGTGTCTATGCCCTTGTGGCGCTGCTTTTTAAACTTAGTCTTTTAGGATCTTCACCATAGGCACAGAAAGTCTTGAGCGGATTGACTGCCAGATAACTGATCTATATAGTTCGAAACAAATAACAATGTCCTGAATGGTAAAAAAATGTTTATTATTCCACATGTTTAGCAATGTATTGGTAAGGGGGTGCTGTAGAATGCAACTTTTTGAATAAAGTTGAAATTCGGTTAACGAATTAAAAAAAAGTAATTAATTTTTCAGGTTTATTGGACCTGTCGTTGAAACCCTCAGTATAGCTTCGGTACGTATTTTCTTTTAATTAAGCAAGGATGGCCTCAAGGTATTGATTTCAGGTTATGGATTCACACTGACCAGAAACTTCCGCTCTGATTACAAAACTGCGAGATTCCAGAATTCAATGTTCGTTCATATTTCGGTATGGCTCCGTGAATTCTCGGAGACTGCTGTTCTTTTTGGATCCTGACATCTGGCCTCTCTAGACTGGGGCGACTCATGACTGTTAACTTCCCCGTGGAATCTGACTGTTATTCTAGATTTATGTGGGTTACCTCGGTCTCGTGTCCCAGCTCAAATTTCGCCAATTTTAGGAGTTGCTTTGGGCGTCGTGCATGGTTGCTCTGCCAAAAGCATCGGGTTCTCCAGATGTCGTTTGCTGCAGCTTAGAATGTTTGGAGCGGTTTATCAGAAGTTCAATTCAAAACATTATAGCGTTTATTCTTAGGTTCAAACTACAAAGTGCGAACGGCAGCTCTTATAGCGGCGGCAATAGGCAGTGGGTCGGTTCTAATGATTGATTCGCAGCATATATATTTATTAGTTTGAGGAGAACGTTAAGGGGAAGATAAAAGATATAAATTGGCGCCAACCTACAAAAAAAAAGCAAACAACCCCCTAACGTTTTGGAGAAAATAAAATAAAAAGCACACTAAAATTTCACTGGTATATTTCTCTAATTTCGCCGGGTGTTCGGCGGGATACGGGTCTCTGATGTCCTGGTGTCCTGGACCGCAAACTCGAATCTGGAGCTCAAGGTGACCTATTCCCTTCCTGGTTTACCAAAAAAAAGTTGAATGTTTGTTCTAATGTTTGCAGTGACGTAACTAACCAAAATTTTAGCTACTGAATCTTCACTAAATGATCGTTATTTCGATGTAAGAAACTAGTTACAACGAATTTTACTATATTCGCCTAACTTTAATACAATAAATAATTTGAAACTTTCTCAAAATACGAAACTTTATAGGTCTTTAAAATTTGAATAAGAACAACTGTTCTTAACTTTTATGCAAAACTATTAAAAAAAACTTTTAACTTTTCTGAAAACTAAACTTTTCAACTTGAAAATTTTTTACTTTTATTCTTGAAAACTTTTTAACTCTTGAAAATTACTGTTACTTTTAACTTTTTAACTCTTGAAAATTTTTCTGGTAAGCTCTGGTGAGAGAAAATGGAAGAAACAAAATTCAATTAGCACGTGGTTGCACAGCATCGAAGGTTTTACAAAAACACACAATAAAATTCTAATAGTTAATTAGGCTGGAATTTACTGGATCAAATTAAAGAAAACTAAAATTTAACATTTAATTCGTAGTAGGTGTAGATTTTTCGTTTCACTAATTTAAGTAAAATAATCGAGATTTTATTATAATCACTCGCGAGCTAGTTGCTTATACCAGTACAAAATGAGAGAGGCTTTAATTCGCTCCGGCAGCCGTTTTATTGATTCAACTCTAAGAAAAAAATACTCAATCGATGTGATTGGCCGGTTGAACGAAATACATTTCAGACTAGGCAACTGCTATTTAATCACCTCGAACGTATTCTACCACTGACTATGTTCTATGACCAACCACAAACTATACACTCCATTCTATGTGTCTTTGGGTCAATGGTAACAGAATAAAATAAATATAATAATCTTCAATGTATGACAACCAAGTAACCTAATTGTTAACAATATTAAAAGGAAATACTATAAATACAAACATAATTACAATTCGTACACAGAGTTTCTCCATGTTTATACAGGTAAATAGTAAACAATTGTTGCACACAGTTTGATACGTTGGAGTTCTATAACTAATTGCAGGGTATGACAAAGATTTAACAGCAGTGGCGGCCCGAGGGAGGACATTTTGAAAAGAGGACGTACATGATAAGAGCCGCTCAGCGCCGCAGGCGAAAATTTTAAAGGAATTTGAAGGTCATTGTGTTTGCAAGTACCCCAAAATGAATACTGTCAGTGTGTACAGTAGGTACTTAGATACAATGCGAGAAGTAAAATTCCAACGTGTGGGGGCTGAAGTGGATAATCGATCAACCAACCCAGTTAGGATATAATTATGTAGATTACTGTAATAGTTTATTCTGTATAGTTTTTGAAGTTCCGTTAAAAACGTGGCATCACTAAGATGTTTATCTAAAACGGTATCAATTTTTGCACTATAGTCTATCAGTTCTAAAAATACCCCTTTGTTTACCGAGTCACTTTTTCATTATGTCCACGAAGAGGAAGGGTACATGTACCACATAATTTTAAGATATCTATAATTTTTTAAAGAAGCAATCGATTTTTCTTAACTGTTTCGTTATGGCTATTTATTTGTTCCGCATAAGCACTACTTAAACAAGAAGCAATATTTACTCTTCCTAAGAGTAAAAAACTCACCAACTTATTTTTGTGTTTAGGAGAATTTTCATCTTAATCTTGTCTGGTAAATGTTTCAAGTCAGAAACTGCAGATTTCGTCTAGTTTTCTTCGCCTCCTTCGAACAATAAACATACAAAACAAAAAAATCTATTTGTTTCGTCACAACCACACAACATAAATGTTTTTATCAAATTTGCGAATAAAAGCCGGCCTACTTTTGCACTCTTTCCGCACCTGAACTAAATTCAACACTGGCGTTGGACGTCCGTTATTTTTCAATTCTACTTTTTCCTCTGAACTTAAATTGCTAATAACAAGTTTTTTTATTTCACAAATCCTCATTTTAAACTTGAACTTATAAAATATAATGTCTTAAAAAGCGCAAAAGCAAAAACAAAACACGTATAACCAAAAAAAGTCCAAAACAAAGTGCGCGAGACTATCGTCGCCTATCCCCTCCACGTGCCAATTTATCCAATCATATGTAAAAATATGCTTGTAGGATGGACTCAAGATTTGACAGTCCGCAATGGAGTGGGGATTGCGCGCGCGGTCAAACATAACTCTTTGGTACGATCATAGATGGCAGATGGCATTAATCTGAGCTACGTTCACGGAGTACATGCACTTTATGCAACCAACCTAACATCCAAGAGATATTGAATGCATGCTATTAAATAAATACATTATTTTAAGTTTATAGTTTGAAAATATCTGGGGGGGGGGGGCGGAGTCCCAGAGACCTCCTTCACCAGCCGCCACTGTTTAACAGATGCAACAACAATATAGCAGTATACAGGTGGAAACAATACTAACTAATAGTAATAACAAAGTTAAATTTGATGCTAAGATCTCAAGAAACTGTTTACTTGTTGAATTATAGTTAAAATAAATTGTAACATACTAAACAAATAGTGAATGTTACACTATAAACGAAAAAGTTGAATTCGAAACATAAACGAAAATTTCGATTGCGCTCAGCATCTTATGCTTCACAACGATGGCTAGATGGTGGGATCTGCAAACGGCTTAATATTGGGTTTGTGTGTACAGTAGGCTAAGGATAAAAAGTGGCGTAACTATTTTTTCTGTTTAAAAAAGAATCATTTTAACAAACTATTTAACTTATGAATTGTAAATCTTAACTACTTTAATAGATCTTTCCGATACACCCTGTATTAAAAGTGATAATAACAGTAGTTAAGTTTTATATTAACGGAAATATTTACGGGAATTCTAAAGGGGTTTATTTTTCTATTCCGCTTTAGCAGATGAAAAGTCGTTCGTTGCCTTGAGGCGAATGTGAATCAGGTCGCGTTTACACCATTTGCAGCATATACCACTATAAATTGCGATTTAGTTGACAATTCACTTTACCGCGAAACTTAGTAAGAGGAAATTTGACTAAGATGCTGTTAAATATTTACACTGGGAAAATGATCCTACTAATTTATGGGCGGCGGTTCACGGGATTGTTGACAGTGCGATAAAAACTGAATGCTGAAATGAAATTTGTCATACTTACCGGAATTCCGTAGTGGTTGAGTGAGAATCGGTCCTCGATCGACCCTCCTTACACCGAGCCTCGAACGTTATCACTGCCCCAGGACTCTGTTGCGTAAGTTCACGGGATATCCGTACGAATAAGTAAGAAATAGTCGCTAAGGGGCTGGCGTACCTGAAATGCACATAAATTATTATGGAGATGGTGTTCCAGATAACCAACCATTATGTTTAAATGTTATGGTAAGCAGAATTTATTACTGAAACTGCTCGAACTCATTTGAATGTACAAAACTGCCTCCAGTGTATTCAATTTAAAATTTTGTTGTGAAGTTCAGCCAGATTACGTTAAGAAGAATAGCGTGATCGGAATTGGATAGAACTAGCGCTGCTTATTTACGTAATGCCCGTATGAAATGAAGTTTTAGTTTTTTCAGCATGCATAAATTTTAAAAATTATATAACTCACATAGAGGGGGTGTTGTATTAAGGATGGAATTTTTATATAAAAATATTTTTTGCACATATTAAAAATTGATGAGTATTTCTCTTTTTTTTCGTGAAAAAATAATGTTTGTAATGCATTTTCGCTTTTATTTGTATATTGGAATGTCCAATGGTGATGCGAATTAGAAAGTCATTTCGACAAGAAGCTATTGAGGCAAACATAACACATATTAACATTTTTGAAATTATTTAAATTGACTGATTAGATTGTGTAGATTTTTAAAACACCAGTGTAAAACATTAAACAACTAAAAGCAGCAATTATAATATTATATCTATAAGAAAAAAATCTCTTTGTTTATTTTACTTTGTAATAAAATAAAAAATAAGAAATTGTTATGGATTCACAACTTGTCCTTTTTGTTTTAATTTTTTGTAAAAATGTTTCCCTTTTTTTTATTAACAAGTGAGAATTGATAGTTTTTCTTATTTTAATAAGGTTAAAACTATTTCAACAAAAAAATATAAAGTATTTTTTCACAAGTGTAATACTAAATCGCATATATTAAGTTTAATAAAATAAAAAATTTAAAAAAAAATTGTTTTAATTACATCTACCCCTTCAACCACTCCACGAAGGTTTAGGGATTTTCAGTTGATAGACCAACCCTGTATTGTTGGTTGTCTATGCTCGACGGACTTGTAATAATTTATGAAGGTCTGTACCATAGCAGGCACGTTAAACAAATATTTGCCCAATTTGTCAAGCTACTTTTTGTGTACTGTATATTAAAATAGCAACATGTAACAAATAATGCCCCTTCCAGGCTCCAGATGATGCGGTCCCTCGTCAAACATACATAAAAAATAAATGTTTGCAGATTATTTGGCTAAAATCTGTAACGCCGAGTTGTATTATATCATACATACGACTACCGATGTGAAATATGAGCTCATGACAAATACATATCTTCCCAAATATTCCTAAATGTTCTGTACACAGTATGTATATTTACCAATTATGCGCACATAAATCGTTTGTGTACAGCTGCTATTTTTTACGAATGTAAGAAATTACGAATTCTAGCTGTGGAAACGAGATCAATTGATATGGTCGTTGCAGAAGATGCCTTGCACATTTTGGTTTAGTGTAACTTTGGGTGATATTTGCACAGTGAAGACATGCTTTTGCAACAAATGCGGAAAATCATTTTCTGACTAAAAATATGGACGTTTAGTGTTAGCTGAGCTCGTAATATCCAGTTGAGCTACCAGGATATAAAATTTTAAATATTAAATTAGACAAATAATTGAGTCTGTCAACTCTTAATAAATTTTTTAATGGCTTTTTGTTTTATGATGTTTAAAAAGGAACAATACAGTAGGTATAATGTTTCCGAGATTATTTAACGATGCTCACCAATAATTTTGGTTTTTTTTTTAAATATTTGTTTCCAGCCCTGAGATATTTGCAAATTATCACAGATTTTAATAGAAGTATCACCTTTCACTGCTTTGTTAAAAACAAAATATTTGTTGTTCGAAAATGTTATAAGTACGTTCTTGCACTTTCTGGAACATTTTAATTTTAATTCGTAGGTAGGCACTCGGGTATATTTCATAATTGTTAAGATTCCAAAAGTTGCGATTTGATTGTTAATTAAATTATAAATAAAAAGAACTTGAAAAGCAGATAACTTCAATCGTAACGGTCATTTAGTTTTAAGCAAATTCTGCCCTCTTCCAATATCTACTATATAGATGCAACTTTATGCAGATTATTGAAAAAAGTGCACTTTTCGTTTCCAAATGGAAATAAAATATTTTCTAACAAAGTTAAAGCAACAAGGTATAAAATGAGAGATATGTATAAAAGTATACAAATGTTTCTGGTTGCCTGAATAAGAAAGGGTAAAGGCTTTGCGTTTATGATACAAAGGTAACACAAAAGGCAAGTTCTTTATAACCGACTGAAATAGTAAATTTCCAATTCTCTTTTCCTATGCAAATACAGATACTTTGCAAAATAGACTTTAAATTTTACTTGTGTCATGAAATATATATAAGTTGTGACTAAAGTTTCTCTGTGACGAGAACAAGAAACATTTACATATTACATATGTAAGTAAATGTATTGCAAACTAATTCCTGTTTGATTCTCTGGCGAGTGGGTTTGTTTAATTAATTAATCTTGTTAGTTACTATACATTCATATTGTTAACACCTTTCTTTTAGTTGATCTGTAAGTAACTTCACTTTGTTTATGTTTTTGATATTGCAGTTGTTTTATATTATGTAAAATAAGTTGTTGTACAAAAATGTTTTTTTATACGACTGCCTTGCAAAAGGGAAGTTTTGCGCACGGAAAACACGCTCTGAAAACGGTATTTTGCACACGCCGTGTGCTAAACATTTTGCAATGTTATGTTTTGCAACGGTTATATCATCTTTGCACACGCGTCTCCAGATTGTGATTTTTGTTTGATGTTGTCACCCAAATTAAGCAATGTTTCAAGTTGGCTGAGTTTCATAGCAACCGTCACGGCTCTTATATTTTGTTGATTAGATACTTCAAAAATTGTTGAATTCCCGAAGTTTGGATGTAAAAATGTGTGATTCTGAAGAGATTTTACAGAAAGCAAGCGAAATATGTTCGGAACTGCTGCCAACAAAATCCAGAAGCAGGTATGAAGCTGAGTTAAGCCGATTTATGGACTGGCGACTAGCCAAAAATGTCCAAACTTTCACAGAAAACGCAGTAATGGTGTATTTTGAAGAACTATCTAAGAAATATAAAACTTCGACGTTGTGGACGATTTTTTCGATGCTCAAGTCAACGTTAAGTGCCAATCACAACATAGATCTTGGAAGCTATAAAAAGTTGCAAGCGCTATAAAATTTAGCGTAGGAACTCTTCTACTTGGTAATAGGCGGCAGTTCCAGCGGTGGCTTTGTTGCCAAATAATAACTGCTAAATAAATTTAATGCTTTCAATTATGTAATTAAAGAGAAAAGGGACTTA
This sequence comes from Anoplophora glabripennis, assembly GCF_000390285.2. Classification (NCBI taxonomy): domain Eukaryota; kingdom Metazoa; phylum Arthropoda; class Insecta; order Coleoptera; family Cerambycidae; genus Anoplophora; species Anoplophora glabripennis. The sequence continues at coordinate 18,838 of NW_019417069.1, forward strand.
TCTTGTGTTTGGAAATCACATTTGCCTTAAATGTTAAATAAAATAAATCAAGTTAGAATTAAAACTATGGATTTACCTAATTAATTATTTATTTTATCACCTTGGAATGGGAAAATTCAAAAACTCGAAATTAATGTTTCTAGATTTGTGCGTCGACTTCCAATATGGTACGATATTAACACCTATGTTTAAAAAAATTGCATTATACAGGTCATTATCAATCAATCAATTGTGTTTTCAATTCAACGCACCGTTTCCGAATTATAAGACCTTTTTTACTGTATCACCTCACACACCTCTTCTTTCGGAAATTTATTTTCCACATACGGACTTCGGACCTTTTCCATTCAACGCAGAACTGACACACAGAACCAGAGGTGTGGGGAGAATTTTTCAATTAATTTTTCGATTTAACGCACCGTTTCGGAGTTATACGGCTTTTTTACTATAACACGACATACCTCTTGTTTCCAAAATTTATTTTCGACATACGGACTTCGGACCTTTTGCATTCAACGCAGAAGGAACATACAGAACCCGGGAGGGAGGGGTTGACATTTTTCAATTATTTTTTCGAGTTATAAACACTTTTTTATCGTATGATGTCACACACCATTGCTCCCGATTTTTTTTTTACATGCGGGTTTTGACGTTTTTCACTGGTTCACCATGGGAGATTTATTTGTTCACTGTTTTTTTTCTTTCATATATTGTGACACACCGCTCTACGTCACCCACCGAGTGCTCTAATCAGAACCAAGGGGAAATTTGTATATATTTCTAGCCATTTCCGAGTTACGAGCAAAAAGCGTTTTTTTTTCTTATACTGTGTGACATCATAGATCGATAACGAAGGCTAAAAAGGGCACGCGCTCTACCCCACGCTCCCTCCCTAGGTGTCCTGAAATTGCTGTGAAGACTCCCGAATACAGCAGAGAGAGAGAGAGACATAAGCTCTCTATGAAGACAGAGTCACTCTATCTCTATGAGGACAGAGTCACTCTATGTCTATCGCGCACTATAACTCTATCTCTCTCGCACACAATCAGACAAAAACGACAGAAACAAACCTTCTTTTAAAAATACATGGGATTTATCATTATTAGAATAACCCATTTTAATTTAAAAAATTAAAAAAATTACAATGGGTTATTCTGATGACGAAAAATAAAACATAATTAACTGTATTATTCAAATAACAATAATGTGCAAAAGTTCTTCAAGATTATTGGCAAATTTACTTTGGAGGAAGAATCCCGTCAACGAACACTAAAAATATTATTAGAAACCTTAGGTGGCCAAAAAACAGCCCCGATCTCATTGTCAGTCCTTTAGACATATTTTTTTTTTACCTGAAAATTTACAAGTATTGAAAGAAAAATACAGTACGAAATGCTTGATAATTTTGAATTTGTTTTTGAAGCAATTAATAGTAAATTAAAACATATTTTCAACTGTATCATCACAATCACTTGCATGTTGATTTGTAAATATTGTAGGTATATTAATGTTATTTCGTTTTTAGGTATTCTCCTTATGTTGTTGTAAAGGTTAGTTATAAAAATCGTGGTTTATTATTTTCATAAGGATGAATTTTAATTTTTTTTAATGATTTTTTTAATTTTCAACATATATATTTTATGCCAGCAAATTTTGATGTCAAATGAAATAAAGGAAAAGTCGTACATTTGTATTTAAAGTTTCTTTCTATCTTTAATTATTAAACCTGTAAGTGGATGTCAAAATACAAAAAAAAACCTGTACCTACATTCCGCGACGTACTAATAACCCACCTTGTATATTAAATAAATTTATCGTCATCATCAAATATTAAAAAAATTATATTACAAGCTGTTTAAAATATTATTTCGAATTTTATTTGTTTGGAAATATATTTTCTGCAGTATTTCAATACCAAAAAATGAAAATAGTAGGTAGCTAATTAACGAAATTATGATTAAATAATAACTTAATTGTAACACCGCTGCAGAATATCATATGAAACTACATAGATATTCGTTGATTCTTTAAAAACATTTCTATCAATACCTACATCGTACATTTAAGTAAATACAGTAACGCAAAAGACAGTTATTGATAAGAAAGTGTACAAAAGATATCCGTAAGTACGCCTGGCAACATTACCAAAGTCTTGTTTATATATTGCTAGGATACGAGTGGGTATGAGGGCCACTGCATTTGATTCTTCCTAAAATTCTGCTGGTGGTGTACTCTACCGGCAATACGGAATTTTAAAACTGCCGACCTATTCCAGTAGCGGTCTGTGGCGATAGCTATTTTGTCTGTGATAATACTGCTTTTCCCAGCGTAACCTTGAAGGAATGTTCAAATGTTACCATAAATATTAAATATTAGTTTCTTTTGTTAATGCGTTAGCAATTTTCTTAATAAAAACGAGTTAAATTAAAAGTTGTATTTAATTTATTTTGTTAATGCGTTGGCAATTTTAGTAATAAAAACGATTTAAATTAAAATTTGATTTTTGTGGTCTCTGTTTGCAGTCGTATAAAGAGTATTGTAAAAAAATTCGTTTGAAAACCTCTTTGCACAATCGCTCGACTTGTGGACCTCGCCTTCGGCTCGGTCCACCAATATGTCTCGCTCGTGTGCAAAGAGTCGTTTTTAAACCTTTTTGTTTAATATACTATTTTATAATAAAAATCATGAATATAAAAAAGGAGCTTCTTTAAAAAATGATTACATTAACATGGTAGCAGAGCGTGGTTGGAAAGAGTAAGAAGTGAAAAGTCATATGAGAATTTAAGTAAAATTAATACATCAAAATGGCAACTAAAAGTAGTGACATAAATATTCTGATTTTTGATGGATCTGATTACAGCAACTGAAAAATAAGAATGTTTTTACAATTCAAAAAGTGCAGAGATGTAGTAACAAGAGTGAAAATTGAAACCGACGACGACAAATGAGACAAACGGGATGTCCAGGCAACAAATTACATTTATAGTGCAATAACAAACAAACAGCTAGAATATATAAGTGAATTCGATACAGCTTACGAGATTATCCAAAAGTTTGAGATGTACCTGAAGAAGTCAACAGCTTTACAAATAGTGTGCCGACATAACCTCGAAAGTATCAAATTAAAAAAATATGCAGAGATAACCTTATTCTTTGATGACTTTGAGAAAGCTATAAACGAGCTAAAACAAGCGGGTGCAGCAGTATCAGAACAGGAAAAACTGAATTATATGTTAAAAGCGTTACCAGAAAATTACAGTTATATTGGTGATTTAATAGATGATTTGCCAGAAGGTGAAAGAACTGTTGATTATCTGAAAAGTAAAATAAAATTAAAAAAGGCAGAGAATGTGAGTGACACGTCAAATGATACTTCAAATGTTTTTCGAGCAGAAGTCAGGTCGTCATATCAGTTTGGCTGTGGACAGCCAGGACACATTCAAAGAGATTGTCGGAAATGTAAATCGTAGTCGAGGACGTGGATTTTCTGTTCGTCGAGGACGTGGATTTTCTAGTCGTCGAGGACGTGGATCATATTATGGTAGAAATCTTCTTAGAGGACGCGGAAATTATCATCATACTAGTCATGAGAGTCAAAGTAGTAGTTTCCGTACTATAATTGCAAATAATACTTACACAACAAGTGAAAATGACAAGCCAAGTAAAGATCAAATATAATGGTTACTCGATAGTGGATGTACAGTTGACGCCACCCAAATGTGGACGCATTTTGGTAGTTATGGATATTCATCTGGATTTTATCGTAGTATATCAGACTTTTTTTAGTGGCGTAACACATAGAGGGTATTCTTATGGATAAATTCGACCAGGGCATTGTCTTCCGCGTCACTGTAAACCTTCCCGACACCTTGCCTGATAGATCTTTGTAATTATTGTTCTCGCCAGCGTTGTTTAATATAAAATATACAATTCTTACTGACATTTAAATCAGCAGCCACTTCACTCAAAGACCAATTATCTTCTAATTTAGCTATAGCCCTTGCTCTATGTGCTTCAGTTAAATGCTCCGGCATATTTCACGTTACTTGTTTACATTTAATTACGTTTGCTCTATATATGTATATTTGACAACTATTGAATTTTATGACTATGATTTGAAGTTTAAATTACACGGTACAATATTGCCGTTCACATTTGGGTGGAGCCGACTGTACGGACCATATTATTACACTGATGAGTACTTTGATACCTGCGAGACATTAAAAACACCTGTAAAAGTAAAAATTGGTGATGGAACAATATTAGAAGCTACAAAAGTTGGTAATATTACAACTTGTTTTCTGGTTTATGGACAAAAAGCTGAAGTGACATTGATAAAAGTCTTTTATGTCAAAGAAATGAAGGCAAACTTGTAGAGTTATTCAAAAACAAATATTCAATTGTTTCAAGAGGGAGATTGTCAAAAATTTCCAACACAAATGGAAAGATTATAGCAGTTGCAATTAAGGACGAGATACTATATAAGATGAAAAGTTAAATGAATCAAGAAACATTGCAAGCGAACATGAGTAAAAGTAATATGACTATAAAAGAAAAACTACACCGTACTTTGGGACATATACATTTTAATAACTTGGAATTAATGTGCAAAAATTAGTCATTAGAGGGATTACCTAAAGAGACTGAACCTGACTATTTAAAGTGCGAAACATGTATCAAAAACAAAATGCATAACTTACCATTTCACAATAATCGAAGAAGAGCAGAGAAGATATTACAGATCATACATACAGATTTAAATGGGCCACATCAAACTACAGGAAATCATGGAGAAAAATATTTTTTGAGCTTCATAGACGACTACAGTAAATTAGTTAAAGTTTACTGTATTAGGACAGAAGATGAGGTTTATGATTACTTAGTGCAATATGTAAATGAGGTACAAAACTTGACAGGAAAAATGATAAAGGAACTGCGATGTGACAATGGGAAGGAGTACTTAAATGCAAGAGTTTTTCAGTTTGCAAAAGAAAAGGGTATAGTAATAAAACCTTGCCCAGCATATGTCCATGAATTAAATGGAACCGCAGAGAGATACAATCGATCGTTAATGGACATGGGCAGATGTCTTTTATCAGAAGCAAAGGTAGAAAGAAAACTTTGGCCAGAAGTAATTAAACTAGCTGCGCATCTTAAAAACAGGACATTGACTAATACTATTGAAAGAAAGATACCATATGAAATATTTTTTGAAAGGAAGCCATCAGTTAAAAATTTGAAAATGTATGGAAGTAAAGTGTTTGTAAGAATTCCAGAAGAAAGACGAAAATCTAAATGGGACAAGAAAGCAGAAGTTGGGATTTTACTTGGATATACTGACACTGGATACAGAGTATTGATCAATAACAGAGTAATTATTGCTAGACACTGTGATGTCGTAGAGGAAGATGTAATTTTGTGTGGATTTGAAAAAGAGGATGAAAATAAGCTTGAAGACACATTAAGAATAAACGAAAGAGAAGATTCAATCAATACAAATCAAGAAAATAGGAACATGACAAAACACTTAGACAATGATAATACACATGAAGTGATGATGAAATAAAAAATGATCAACAAAAGGTGAGAGGAGAAAGATCAAGAAGACAAGTTAAACCTCCACTTCGTTTTAATGAGGAATTTAGTTATTACAGCATATACAGGGTGATTCATTAACAATGGGAAAGTCAAAAGCTGAAGATACTACACGTGAAATGGTGACCATTGGCGCAAACATGCCTTATCCGAATGTTGATAGTTTCAGAAATACAGGGTGTTGAAAGTTAAAATTTTAAATCGTTTTTTTGCGATTATTCTGAAAATATGTAGGTTAGGAACTTGAAAATTTGTGAAACTATATTTTTTTAAACGTTGAATAAGATGCGTGTTGTAATTTCAGCATTGCTCATAGAGAGCGCCACTTACGACCAGTTTTACTGAAAATTTATTTAATAACTTTTTACCCTGTATATTTAACATGAAACTTGATTCAAAACGTGAAAGAGCTATCATTTTTCTATTAATTATGTACTCTTGTTTCATTTCAGTATCTCGATCCGTTTTCGAGAAAAATCGATTTAACGAACACTATGTTTTGATAATATGAGAAATTAAAAGCGAAACAAACCAAGTGTTTCTTCGTGTCAATACAACAATTAACAATAAAACAAATAAAATACGTAATTATGATTTAAAGTAATTGTTCGAAGAATCTACCGTTGACACTGATACGCTTTACACGTTTTCTGAGAGATCTTCGAGTTTGAAACAACATATTGCGATTGCGTCTGACTTTGTTGTCAGCGATTTGTATTCTTTGCCACAACTCTTCACACGAGCCAATAGATTCTTTGTAAACTATATCTTTCATTCGAGACCAAATAGAAAAATCAAGAGGATTGAAGTCCGGACTTCTGGATGGCCAAGCAAAAATGCTTACATGGCCAATCCAGCGATTTGGAAAAACTGCATCTAAATATGCACGCACTGGCCAAGAAAAATGCGGTGGAGCTCCGTCGTGCATGAACCACATGTCTTTTCTTAAATAAAGTGGAATTTCTTCAAGCCGTGGAAGCATTTTTATTTGGCCACCTAGAAGTCCGGACTTCAATCCTCTTCATTTTTCTATTTGGAAAAATCTATTGAAGAGTTGTGGCAAAGAATACAAATCGCTGCCAACAAAGTCAAACGCAATCCCAATATGTTGTTTCAAACTCGAAGATCTCTCAGAAAACGTTGTGTAAAGTGTGTAAATGTCAACGGTAAATTCTTCGACTTTAAATCATTAATACGAATCTCATTTGTTTTATTGTTAATTGCTGTAATAACACGAAGAAACACTTGGTTTGTTTCACTTTTAATTTCTCGTATTATCAAAACATAGTGTTCGTTAAATCGATTTTTCTCGAAAATGGATCGAGATACCGAAATGAAACAAGAGTACATAGTTAATGGAAAAATGATTGCTCTTTCAGGTTTTGAATCAAGTTTCATGTTAGACATACAGGGTAAAAAGTTATTAACTAAATTTTCGGTAAAATGCCCTCTATGAGCAATGCTGAAATTACAACAAGCATCTTATTCGTCGCCTAAACAAATATAGTTTCACAAACTTTCAAGTTCCTAACCTACATATTTTCAGAATAATCACAAAAAAACGATTTAAAATTTTAACTTTCAACACCCTGTATTTCTGAAACTAACAACATTCGGATAAGGCATGTTTGCGCCAATGGTCACCATTTCACGTGTAGTATCTTCAGCTTTCGATTTTCCCATTGTTAATGAATCACCCTGTATAGTAATTTTTGTGATGCTATGGTTCCAGAAAATTTTCAGGCGATTGCATGTGATGAGTCAATGAAATGGAAAGAAGCAATGAATCGTGAAATGAACAGTCTTATGGAAAATAAAATAAACGTGGACACTTGTAAACAAACCTCCAAAGGACAAAAGAGTAATTTATGTGAAGTGGGTATACAAAAAGAAAAGTGAAAGTGAATATAAAGCCAGGATGGTGGTGAGAGGTTTCCAACAAACTGAAAGTATTGATGATACTTATTCTCCTGTTGCTGAAATGCCGACTCTTAAACTGCTGTTGTCTTATTATTGTCAAAATTCTTTGGATATCCATCAAATGGATGTAGAAACAGCTTTCCTAAATGGCAAGGTTTTGTCTGAAGTATATGTTAAACAGCCAGTTGGTTATGAAGATGGTACTGACAGAGTTTATAAATTAATTAAATCATTATACGGTTTAAAATAAAGTCCCCGAGCATGGTATGAATGTTTCAATGATTTTTTAACAACTCTTGATTTTTACAGAAGTAAACATGACTATTGTCTGTATGTTAAAAAAGAAAATTATTGGACTGTTTACATTTTATTATTTGTTGATGATTTATTAATTTGCTGTAAGAATGAACAAATTATTGCTGACATAAAAGACAAAATATCTGACAAATTCAAAATGAAAGACATAGGTAGAGTAAAAAATTATATTGGTATTAATATTGAATATGATTATGATCAAGATAATAGCTTAACTTTGAGTCAAAAATCTTATATGGAGTCTTTAGCTAAACATTATAATATTGAAAATGCAAAATTATTTAAAACCCCTATGGAAATAAACTTAAAACTGGAGCAATCTGAAATAATCTCTTTTGTATATTAGCTCTGGTACTAGACCAGATATATCTTTCAGTGTAAATTACCTTAGTAGATTCCAAAATTGTTATAATGAGGCACATTTTAAATATGCCCTGCGTATCCTAAAATATTTATACTTGACGAAAGATCTTAAATTAAAATATTGTAAGAATAATAATGTTGATATTGTGGATTGTTTTGTGGACGCTGGGCAGGAGATACTGTAGATAGAAAGTCTACCACAGGATTTGTTATTAGATTTTTTGAAAATGCCATTTTTTGGAAATCAAAGAAACAGAATAGTGTAACGAAGTCTTCTACATTTACTGAGTACATTGCTGTAACAGAGATACATTTTTTTATTTCTTTAATGAGTGAAATGTTTACTAAAATTTGTAAACCAGTTAGGATATATGAAGATATAACTCAGGGGCAGTAGCTATATCTAAATATGGAAATTTTATAAAGAATTCTAAACACATTGAGGTTCATTATCATTTTATACATGAAAATGTTAAGCAAGGAAGTATTGAAGTAGTAAAGATAGAGTTAGAAAATAATATCGCAGATATATTTACAAAAGCATTAGGAAATGTAAAATTTATTAAATTCAGAGAAATGTTAAATGTAGTTAAATGAATGTGATAGTATTGTAACTGATTTTATGTGTTGTGTTGCAATATAAATGTAAGGAGGCCTTCCTTTTAGTTGATCTGTTAATAACTTACTTTGTTTATGTTTTTGATATTGCATTTATTTTATATACAGGGTGTTAAAAAAAGAGTGTAAAATATTTAAGGAGGTAATAGTATGAAACAAAATAAGCAGAAAAGTCTCAATAAACATGGGTCCGCAAAGTAACGGTTGCGGAGATATGGAATGTTTTATGTTTTTTGAGCCCCTTTCTTATTTTGCAAAAATAGTTGGTTGATGTTTAGTGAAATAAACAGTACGTATTTGACAGTTCTCAGTGCACAAGTTTTCTTTCGCTATGGCTGGTTACTCTAACGCAGAATTAACAGACATGCATTTCATGTATGGTCGTGCTAATGGGAACGCCACCGAAGCGCGACGTCTTTATCTTGACACTTATCCAAATCGCCAGATTCATTCACAACGCATGTTTGGAAGAATTCACCATAGATTGCGTGTTACCGGTTCCTTGAGCAAACAGTGCCATTTATCCGGAAGACCAAGGTTGGTATCCACTCCTAGAGAAGAAGAAGAAATTCTAGCACTGGTAGAGCAGAATCCAGGTACGAGTGTGCGGAGAATATCAGCAGAGGTAGGAATTAGTGGTCCTCTTGTTTAGAGAATCCTTCACGAGCAACTGCTTTATCCATACTATGTGCAACGAGTACAGACCTTAAATCCAATAAATGATTATCAAGCACGTTTGGTTTTTTGCCGCTGGTTTCTACGTCATGATGCTGAAGACCCTCGTTTTCTTGCAAACATTCTTTTTACTGATGAGGCCGGGTTCACAAGAAATGGAGTGTTTAATTTTCACAATACGCATATTTGGGCCGACGAAAATCCTCATGCTCTAATATAATCTGGACATCAGGCACGTTTTTCATTAAACATTTGGATGGGTATTGTAGGTGACAGGTTTCTAGGTCCTGTTGTTTTACCAAACCGATTAACAGGCGCTCAACTTTCTGCAGAACACACTGTATGAGTTTTTGGAAGACATTCCTTTGAATCAGAGGCAACAAATGTGGTTCCAGCATGATGGTGCTCCAGCTCATTTTTCCATGGCCGTTAGACAGCATTTACACCAAACTTTTCCACATAGATGGGTAGGAAGGACCGGACCTGTTTTATGGCCTCCAAGATCGTCTGATCTGAACCCTCTAGATTTCTTTGTTTGGGGAAATTTGAAGACATTAGTGTATGGTACTCCTGTAAATAGCTTGGAAGAGCTGCAGCTACGGATGAATCAAAAGTATCAAGAAATCCAAACCAAGGTGTTTTCGAAAGAGTTCGAATATCGTTGAGACGAAGATGTCGTGCCTGCTTGGAAATGGACGGAGGGCACTTTGAACATCTTCTGTAACTTTGTTTTTTGTTTGTTAAAAGCTTCCTTTGTCGGTTTATTCCTAATAATATAAAATGTTTGAAAAACGAATAGTGGTCCATATCTCCGCAACCGTTACTTTGCGGATCCATGTTTATTACGATTTTTCTGCTTATTTTGGTTCATACTATTACCTCCTGAAATATTTTACACTCTTTTTTTAACACCCTGTATGTAAAATAAGTTGTACAAAAGTTTTTTTATAATAAAAATCCTGAATATAAAAAAGGAGCTTCTTTAAAAAATGATTACATTAACAAATCTATTTATTTTAGAAATGGCAAAATTCCCATTGGAATTATAAGCTTTTTAATCTAATATAGCAACAAGAATTATATATTATATCGATATTTTTACATTTAATTCAAAAAAATGGTTTTAAGACAATAAAAGAATTAAAGTTGCAGTCCAACTTTATATCAAACTGTTTTGCTGTTTTTATTTTGTAATGACAAAAAAAATGTTTTTCAAACTTCAATACTTTGAATACACCTGACAAAGGTTTTCCTCTGTATTTCACATGATACTCTCATAAGGAAATTATCTTTTTATGGCATTCAAGGTGTACCGTTGACACTAATTCAATCTTTCCTAAGTAATCGTAGACAAGTTGTTCATTTAAATAACTCATATCCAGGTTATGAATATGTGTATCTTGGAGTTCCACAGGTGTCCATGTTGGGGCCATTACTTTTCATTGCATATGTTAATGATCTGTTTCCACTTATAATACCTTTTTGTAGTACGTTATTTACCATTGTCTATATGCGCCTGCCTATAATTGAATCTATCTTTCTTTATTTTCTGAAGAAAACATTGAAATAGCACAAGTGGTTTTAAAACTTTCACAGCCCGTGCTATTTAAACTACCATGGTTTTTGGGATTGTTATACCGTGGGCTGAATACCTGGTGGCCGCCAGTTACAGAAATACCTCTCACTTCCTTTACCTTAGGTAGGAATCTTAGGCCTGCTCTTGTTGTTCTCAGGCTAGGCTCTGTAGGGGTGGACCTGCTATTAGAACCCTTAGGCCCGTCTTGATTTCATTTTGGTTATTACTGGCTCTAATTGTAAGAGACGGAACCCGCTGAGTCCTCTTCAGTTGCGGTGAAGCATTTGGAGAGAAATAAAAGTTAATCCTGTAACTGGCGACGACCAAGTACAGAGGCCACGATATAAAGCCTAAAAAACCATCGCACTGTAAGTATGCGCACAAATATGTTTTTATTAAATTAAAATTTGAAATTTAATATCTTTAATCACACAAGGACATGCAAAACTACTTGGTGTGATTCTTGGTGACTATCTTACACGGAAGTTGAATTTATGAACCCCAGGCACAATCTTTTTAATTTGTAGATTGAGGCATTCTTCGTGTAATAATTGTTTGATGATGTGCTATTATTCACTTTTTCATGTCCATTTAATACAGTGGGAAAATAGCACAACTTTCGATAAAATCTTTAAAGCACAAAATACAAGCTGCATCATTAATAACTAACTCTTGATATACTGAACACGGTCGACCGCTTTTTAGAAAACTTCTACAGCGCCAAGTACATTTTACATGACGGACTTACTTAGTAAATAAAGTCGAATAATGGAAAAATTTATAGCTCTTTTATCTGCTTTAACGTTAAGCCAGTAACTTATTACTTAACTGGGTTTACATATTACGTAGTGTCATAAATTTATGATTATTCCAAAAAAGGATTATATAAGTTGAAATTTATAGTACCTACTTCTATTGGCGGTGGTGGTGATGGTTTAAAAAGGTTAATTTATGTTACTTAATTTTCCTGGATTATTGGCGAATTTTATACAGTGATCTAGTGGTATAAAAAGAGTCCATTAGTCATAAGCAATAGTATATGAATACTATGAATATCTCTTTTTTCCTCATTAGCCAGTACTTTATTTTCTCTAAACTTGATGTAATATTGTAATTATACACTCAATCATAATATTACTTAATTCTTACTCTTAATTTTTTACAGCTTAAAATTTTCTAACAATCAAAATTACTTCACCTATTGTTAGGTACGATATGTCCTGTCTGATTAATATACGATTTGAATGTTTTTCCTCCAGCATATTTGTAGCGTTATAGAAGTAGGTATATTGGCAATTCAACTTCCTTGCAGTTTAGTCAGTTGATTTCTACACAAAGCAGTTTGAACAATTGCACTTCAGAAATAAAGCTTGTTTAAAATATAATCCTGAATGTAACTTTAAATGTAACTGATAGAAATACTATTACAGATAATTTTTGTCAACATTTAAACTAAACAACTATAACCAACCATATCTAACAGTTGGAAGTATTAAAACTGACTGCCCTGTCATGTAAAAATGTTTAGAGTGTCGATCACGAGAATTATAACTAAAATATTTTAAGTTTTCTGAAAGTTAATTATTGTAAATAGAAAATCTTGACTGCATTTTTAAAACAATATTTTTAGTTTAAAACATGTGGCGTACGGTATGTCTCGAATCAGTGTTTCCAGAGTTCCTATATTGATATTTGTATAAAAAAATGCTAGGTTATACAAAAATCTTAACTTCGATTTTAGCAATTTCGTATGAGATGTTACAGTTTGAGATGGAAATGTTATCTGTTAAGTGGAAAAAATTCAAGAATTATATACTGAGTGTTCCATTTTATATCCGGCTATTTATCTCAAGTTGGACCACGAAAACTTTTTTATTTTAAATAAAAAGTCTTATGTTTTTTGCTTGGGATGTGTAAAATTAAACCCACTTTTTTGGTATATGCATTATTAGAATTAAAATTGCAATATTTGAGATATTTTTATAGTCACTTCAGAAGTACCTCATTATTTTAAGATTTCATAGGTTTGCAATTCATGATGTTATTGATGTCGCTATTTTTTACTTTTATAAAAAAATATATTATATATTCTTAATATAAATGTTAAGTACCTAAACCATGTCTTCTCTATGAAATAAAAAGATGAATTAACTATACATGAAGTCAGGAATTGAATGGGCCATACTAAATTCCTCGAAATAAACCTATTGAGATTACGTTACTATATTACCTAAAAAGATCAATAGTTCCATTATCTGCTATCAACTTCTTAAGATATTTCAATGAAATCTAGTGCGGGGGATTCTTTGAGGCGGCCAAATATGAATACTATTTTTTTTACGTAAAATAGAGAGGTCGCGAACAATACTTGAAACAGTCTTGTTTCTTTGTAAAACATTTTTTTTTGCAGATATTCTGTGAAGAGAAGCATCACTTTGTTTACTGTAAAAATTGTTTCATGTCGATGAAATGATCGTTTCAGAGAAAAATTGATTTAAATTTTTCAGTTGTTAGTTACTGACAGTTGAGTATTTAGAGGAATTATTCTATTCTAATTAAAACTCTTTTTTGATCAAATTTAAAAAAATATTTGAATTTCTTTGAAATGGCTTAATACCTTCAAAATAAAGTAAAAAAATGCGAGAACTAATAATAAAATATATGTTTTTTAACGAATTACATAATAACATGTACATGTACAAATGAGGGTATGCAGCTAGATGCTCCGGATATAAGGCTTATTATTAAGGAATATCCTGTGGATGCACCATACCATAATTTAAAGATAATAATCTGTCATTAGATACGTGGAATAGGAATTTTCAAAAAAGTTAGAAAATGTCATAATATAATGTAACTAGAAGAATAGAACTAGAGTAGCGATGAGAGTAAAGGAAATAATATCTAATTGTTTCCATTTCTATAGGTCTCTAAAAATATTCCATCTTCAAATATAATGAATTTTGGATGAGACGAATTTCTCTGATAACCCTGGGTAAAAGAATGTTATTTAGAGGTGGACAGAGAAATATGAACTCGTATCAGTAATGTTTACGATTTCTGCTATTGGGAGAATATTATCTTGTTATGTCGTAAACAAACGAGAGCACATTTGGACAATATGGACTGAAAGAGGACCCGTTTGAACCAGATATAGGAAAACAAAGTCGGGATGGTTTGATGGAGAAAATTTTGAGGAACATTTTTTGACAATTATTGTTTCCTGGAAAAATAGATTGGAAGGTCCTTCTTCCAGACAATTTAAGTTTCCACTTCAACCATAAAGTTATACATGCCTATGAGGAACTACATATAAAATTTGTATTTCTACCTGTAATTGCCACGCATCTTTGCCACGCGCTAGATGTGGCATAATTTGCTCCTACCAAAACAACATAAAGAATAATTTTAACTTCAAATTATTAAATTATTTAACTTTAATTTTTTTTTTTTAAAAAGTGGAATTTATCTTGTTGACAAAATTCTAATGTTTTGGATATATTATATGGTTGAATTTTCCTGCAATTGTGATATATAAGTATTGTATATAAAAAAAGTTTTATTTTGTAATTTATATTTATTATGTTTAAATTTAACAGTTTTTAAGAAAGGTAAAACTTAAGAAATAATTCAAAAAAATCAAATGGTCTATATTTGTAAAAATTAATAATTATTAAATAGGTGAATAAAATAAAACAATTTAACTTCTATAAAATTAAAATTAAACATAATCTCGCATATTTTTAGAAAAAAATATTATTATACAGGGTGTCCGGAAATTCTTGCAACAAAATTTGGTCATAGATTCTTAAGACAAATTCAGCGGACCCATATTTTAGCCTTGTAAGACCTGGAGCTGAGTTGTAAAGTTTGATCTCGAAACCCGTAGTATTTTAAAAATAAAAGGATTGTGAGAAAATTGTACCTTTTTTCTAAAATAAGTTACTATTTTAACTGATCCTCAAAGCGTAAGTTTACAAAAGATGGTGTTTCCACGACTTATAAACAGGTTTCTTGGAGAAATCAAGTCAAGAATATCTGTAAGTATTAAAGTGGCTTTTAAGTCATGGGGTAACGTACCAAATCGTCTGAAGGTAGTGAAAAAAACACCAGAACCATCTTTGACAGTTTCAGATGAAGCAGTAGTAAGTGATATCTTGTTAAGTTATTTCCAATTCTAGAAAGGGGATGAATAAATATTTAAATAATAAAAGGAGCTCTCTATACCTGCAGGAAAATCCATTTCCTTAACTGATCTGCAACGTTCCCATAATGAGTAAGACGCAAATGTCAGTGAAGCTATATTGCACATGCTAAACCTGTAACCAGGTTCAATATCAACCCCTTAGTTACCAACAGTGGAATTTAATTTGCCATTGACTTGACCAATTACGTTATGGCAGCAGTTACCTGACCCCAGAATAAGTTTTTAATTTTGTTTTTGATAAAATGTATTGCGTCCATAAGTGATACAATAGTTACCTAATATTAGAAAATGTTTTTATCTTTGTTCTTATAAAATGTATCCATAAGTGTTTCGACAAACTGTTTAACAAATAAGAATATTTTTTAATGTAGTGTAATTTTTGATCTGCTTTAATGGGGGTGAGTTTGCTGTACTCATCAAAATAAAGGGTATGGGCAAGGACACATCATTCATGCAACTGATTAAACCCATCCCATTTTATTTACCAAGTACCGCAATTCGTCTTCAAAATTAGTGTAACAAAATTTTATTCATTTTAAAAACTTTGCTCAGATCTATCTTTCTTCAAGTTTATTTTAAAGTAGAATGCGTATATTAACTTTTCTTTGCATTACAATATTTGTACATTCCCAATTATTTTTCGGATAAGTTCTGAATTACCCTGTATAGTGCCAACTTCAAAAAAATAAGCTGTAACTAAAACCCATTCTCATTGGCATCTTTGAATAGCCATAGGTCCCTTATGACGAATTTTAGGACTTCTGTTCATATGAACCTTTTTTCATGTCTCATGTGTAGAATCACACAAGTATGGGAACGGAATTTCTGGACACACTGTAGGTAGATAGTAAAGGATGTATTAAGAAAAGTAATTCTCGTAAAATGCCAATTTTCAGTATTTTGTGCGTAATTGGATACGTTTTATATTGTTGTATTGAGAATAATGGGCAATTAAGCGTCTTTCGATTTGGGTAGGTATTCATTCCAGTTTTCTTAATAGCAGTAATCGCCTATGAGACAGGATTTATAAGACATAATACGATCTCAGAATTTTCAATTACGTAGAAAATATCACGCTTTGTAACAAGTAACACAAAGCACTGCAATATACGTATTTGTAAAAATTCACATCTTTTTATTTATTTTTAAAGGCTAATTCAAATAAATTCAAAAGAATAATTAAAAAAAAATCTTATCAAATTAAGTTAAACAATGTTCTTCGACACCAAAAATCTAGGTATGCAAAAGATATCCAACCTCACAGACAAGATTGCTAACTGCTGGTACTAAGGGAAACAACTACTCAATGAGCTACACGTCCCAACTAGTATTGGATAACATCACACTAATACTCAGTAATCAGTTGTAACAAATAATTATCCAAAATAAAATCTAAAAAATATGCTCTCCATGTTTCCCAATCAGTTATCTACACTTCCAAGTCGGTTATCCATGTTTTCGAACAGGTTATCTATATCTCTCTTGATGTTTGGTGCGGTTCAATCCATCACCATACAAGTAGGGAAATCTTCTTCTTGAATAATACGCAGTTATAAATTCAGAGTATTATACATATTATCCTACTAGTTACAAAAGAGTCTTTTTTGTGACAAATTCTGTTGCCTAGATGGAAGTACAGTTATTTGTTACTAAATTTAATTACTATAGAACAACAATGATAATGTTATTTAACCTACCGGCCTGTTCACCTAATTGTTTCTTCATGCCATCTTTTGTAATATCTTGTAATTGATTTATCACTTTTGAATTCGTCCTATGGCTATCTTCATATCAGATCTTCATGCATCCTGTCTTGTCATTAATTTATCCTGACCCATCTCCATATCAGCCTTCATTGCCTTCATCATCATTTCCATCAGTGACTCTTCCATTATTATTTTTGATTTATGATATTTAAAAAAATTAAATAAAAGTAATTGAACATTGCATTAGCGACTTTTTTAAAGGAGCGTCCTGTATTACTTTATATTAATGAAATTTGTAAGTTACTGAATTTAAAAAATATAAAGGTAATATACTCGTAAGTATTTATTTACTAAATAAGGCTTTTTAATTTACATCGATAATAACGATAGTCTAATCTACAGGGTGAGTCAGTTTTTTGTAGTAGGACTTTAACTGTTGATAGAGAATCATTTTTTAATAAGAAAAGTTCCTATAAACGTAGGTTTTAGAACACTTCGTTTGTGAGATATTGGGTGTTGAAAACAAACTTTTTTTTAAGAATTTTTCTTATTATCTCTAAAAGACCAACATATATTGTAATTTGGTATTCAGAACACATCAGTTATTGTGAATAAAACAAAGATATCTGTTATCCATTTCACACACCAGTGACGTGCCTGAGGTGGGTTACTGCCCCCTTTAAAAAAATAATTCGTACGCGCGTGAATTTTTCTGGAAAATAACATCATTTCTAAATTTTTTAATCAATTCTGATTCTGAACAAATCAGATCTCTTTCAATTTTTTATAAAATTAACGGTTTTTGGTTAAATTCATTTGGCATGAAACTATTCCAACGATATTGGTACCTAATACATTTGTGAATTAATAAGAAAAATATGATGTACCCTGAAAATCAGCAAAAACGATGTGTAACGTGTGTGTCAATTAGTTCTTTTTTTTAAGTTCTGTGTTTTGTTTTTTCATGCCAAATTTCAGTTTAATATCTGTTGGTCTTTTAGAGATATTAAGAAAAATTCTTAAAAATTTTTGTTTTCTACACCCTATATCTCACAAACGAGGCGTTTTAAGACCTATGTTTATAGGAACTTTTCTTATTAAAAAATGATTCTCTATCAACTGTTATTATTCATTCAATCGTTTTTGTTGATTTTCAGTGCACATCATATTTTTCTTATTAATTCACAAATGTATTAAGTACCAATATCTTTGGAACAGTTTCATGCCAAATGAATTTAACCAAAAACCGTTAATTTTATAAAAAATTGAAAGAGATCTGTTTTGTTCAGAATTGATTAAAAAATTTAGAAATGATGTTATTTTCCAGAAAAATTCACGGGCGTACGAATTATTTTTTAAAAGGGGCAATAACCCACCTCAGGCACGTCACTGGTGTGTGAAATGGATAACAGATGTCTTTGTTTTATTCACCATAACTAATGTGTTATTAATACCAAATATCAGTTCAATATATGTTGGCCTGTTAGAGATATTAAGAAAAATTCTTTTAAAAAGTTTGTTTTCAACACCCTATACCTCAGAAACGAAGCGTTCTAAGACCTACGTTTATAGGAACTTTTCTTATTAAAAAATGAATCTCTATCAACTGTTAAAATCCTACCTAAAAAAACTGACTCACCCTGTATTAAATACAGAGAAAATAAAGAATTGAATAGAAATATATTTAAAAAAACTGTTGAAACTTTGAAACATGTTCAAGTTGTTGATTTCATCCCCTTGCAGTTTAATTTAAATTTAACGATAGTGATATGACGAAGATATAAGATGTTTCATTAAAAAAGAAGGAAACCTAACTTGATCTAGAATCTAGAAGCTACATATGTTCAATTATTTTTTTTAAAATGAATTTTTGGATCCCTCAAATACAAATCTTGAACTGTGAACTGTGAACTGCTTATAGCCAACCCCATATTCCACGACATGGCGCCCAACGTGGTGCTCGTGCTACCAATGAACCAATTTCCTCATACGTCCCACGTCATGGCGACATACGTGACGAACCAATGCATGAAGAAGACGACTCAAGTAAGGACCAAACTCATAATCTTCAATTGAATTTCGGCCGATTGTTATTTATTTTACTCTAATTCTGACATTCCTTAAATATTGTAGTTTAGGTATTTTGCGTTAGATACCGTCTGTAGAGACAGTATTATATGTTTGTCTGACAACGGCTGAGGTATTTTCTTATTTAGAATACGCGACCCTAAAATTCACCCCTTAAATTCCAAAATATTTTTTCTAGAAGTGAGCCCTTAAAGGATCATAAAACTTTTTTTTAAAAAATAGGTGATCGTATTCGATGGAAAACCCTGTACATTATTTTTACAAAATAATGAAATCATCTAGTGTAATAATAGTAGCATAAGGCATTGTCGTGTATTTTCTGAAAATATTAAATACTAATATACATAGATTCAGATAAAAAAATTCTTAAACGGCATATTGACTGTGGAAGTTTAGAAGATATTTTTTGAGGTTTTCAGTTTACCTTTTAAATATTAAACAAATATTTTGTATACTTAAGGATCTGTTGACAATCAAAACAGAGATTTTAAAAGAAATGTATGTTGTACTTTTTTTCATCTTTCCACATTTCACTTTATTGATCAGCTTAGCTTTATAGAAAATGGGGCGCTTTCTTTATTGCGAACATTGCAAGCGTTTCATATAGAATGGTAATAAACTTCCGTTAATAATTTTAAAAATTGAAGACTAGTGTGGACTGAAGTAGTTCAAGTCAAATTCAATCAATGGAGACAAACAGAAGAAAAAATAGGAATAATGGAACCTTTTGTGGAACCGATGAAATAATTCTGTTTGGTTAGACAATGTCGATATACAATAAATAGAGAGGTTAGTGATATATAAAGGATGTGGCAAAAGTTACGAATAAAGTGAAACAAAAAACCGTTAATATGAAAAATGTTTATTTGCTTGCATAATGTGTGTCTTTTAAATACCAGTCATCTTTGCTTGTGCTTTTGTGTTTGTTATTAGATCTTGTAAGATTTGAGTATTATCAGCGAAAACTCTATCTTTAAGCTGGCCTCACAGGAAACAGTAGGGACACATAAATCGGGGCCATGGCATCGAGGTAATCAAGGCACGTTATCTTTCACTGAATCCAAGGACTTCCTTTAAACGTAACATTTCACATATAGGGTGTTTGTAAATAAGTGCGAAATATTTTAGGGGAATTATTTTGTGAAAAAAGTTCAAATAAATTTCGTTTCCAAGATCCCGAGTGTTTAAATTTTAATTTTTTATTTATTTTTATTAATAATTTCAGAGTTTTAAAGTATTGCTCGAAATTTGAAAAACGATTTGGAGGGATAAATGTGCATTTTTTGGGGTGATCCGAATATTTCTACTTCCACCAGTGGCGTTCGTGCGAGAATGCAATAAACTTTTTCAATAAAAAAAATGGTACGCCACTGACTTTTTCCCATTTTATATTTTTTTAGAAGTCCGCCATCAATTCTGTATGAAATTGGTCTCTTCAATTTTTTTCGTAGGATGCACCGTTTTTGAAGAAAAAATAAAACATATTTTATTGTGTATTTTTAATTTCTATTGAAACATTATGTAGAAGGTTGCTGTCAGTAATTCTAAATAAAATACAACCATCAAATTGCGAATCAATATCTTTAAAATTCCTTGAAATAATAAATAAAAATAAATAAAAAATTAAAATTTAAACTGTATCTTGGAAACGAAGCATATTTACGTTTAAATGAACAATTTTTCACAAAATAACTTCGGCACTCACCCCCTAAAATATTTCACACTTATTTACAAACATCCTGTATAAATACACAACTTTCCACAAATAATAAATTTTATTTTTTTTTTCAAGTTAACAATTCTTTCATATCATTTCGCTCGTAAGTTACAGCCACAATTAACCTTAAAAGAAATTTTGCCGCAATCTGTATAAAAACTATAACAGTTATCATTTAGTAGTTAAAAACTTCCTCCGAAAGACAAAATAATAAAAAGTATTTGAAATAAAATTTTGAATTAATAATAAAATTGAAAAATTGAATTACTTAATTAAAAGAAGATTATTCAGAAGCAGCTCGTTAATGTTTATATTACCTACATTTATTTTAGTTACAAAAAACAATATGAAGCTTGTACTCTATTAACTTCAATTATTCAGACAGGGACAAATTGTAGGGCAAATCTAATGTCACTAATTTGCGACTTCTGTTGTTACTTAAATGATTAAATGCTTCAAAAATTCGACCTAAAAGTAGCAAGCTTAAGCAATGGCGGCGGAACAATTTTTAAGGAAATGGTTAACCCAACTCTGTGGCTAACCTAGGGTAGGAAATGTCTGTTGATCTGACGTATTAAAAGATTAGATGGCATCTAACTATCTCCCTAACTAATGAGGTTCTCTTCATTCTGGCACTAAATAATAATTTATCGACATACAGGATGTCTCAATAGTGTTACACATTTCAGTAAATTCCTTTTTGAAAACAATATTCAGAAAAGTTGTCCAGGGCCTTAAGATTTACATTTCAAAATTTTTAATGGAAGCCAAATTTATGATTTTTTTAAATGGAATGGTTTATTTTATACTTGAATTCGGCTTATCCTTAAGCTGGGTATCCACATTGCGAGGCTGCCGCGCGAGGCAGCCTCGCGAGGCGGGACTCGCACTGTGGATACCTGCCTCGCACCGATTATTGCCGCGACGTGAGGCTTCCGCAGGGTGAGCCGAGATTAGTCGGTTTTCTATTCTGCTCAAAGGCGCCTCGCTGCGAGCAGCTCACTTCGTTTGGACCGTAAATAGTCAAGTATTTGTTTTATGTGCCTAGCGCGTTTAGTTTTCTGTTCCGTTAAAAAATGGATAATGAAAAATGTCGACTTTTAATTGACTTATATAAAAATCCTTATCTTGCCTTATGGGATCCACAACACAAACATTATTTTAATAAGAGAGTCCGCGAAGATTGCTGGACTGAAATACAAAATATTATTCAAATACCTGCAGGTGAACTAAAAGCTAAAATGAAATCACTGATGGGTACTTACCGACGGGAAAAGTCAAGACAGAAACAAAGTCAAATAACAGGTTCAGGTATGTATTTGTTTTTCATAAAAGCAGCATGTTTGATAAATTTATTTAATATGTGAAAGCAGCACAATTATAAAAATAACTAAACATTTTATTTGTATTACAGGGAGAGACAGTGTTTATGTACCTAAATCGTTTGCATTTGAGTGGTTTGATATTTTATCTGACCGTAACGATCCTAGCCAGACACTGGATACAACATCTACAACGGTAAGTTTACTTCCTATTTAATAATTATTTTGCCAAGGTATTGCGCCATTTGTAGTAAAATGTGTTGCCAAATGTAAACGTGTATTTTTAACTTGTGATGTTCTTCGAGGGACATTACGAATGGACCGCAATGGTATTTCTTGTTCTATCCTCCATCTACCGGGTAGAATATGGCCATCTTTTTCTATATCGAAAGTCCCAGGCGGTATACGTGTTACATGAACTTGACCGTTTGCGTAAAAAATTGTGTAAGTATATGGTTGTTAATACAACTTTCGATGCTTTCTCTGGTTGTAACATTATCGGCTTTCTCAGAACACGAAAGACAGCACTCACAATTCCAAACGCATTTTCAACAACTCTACGTGCTCTAGAAAGGCGATAATTGAATATTCTTTCAACTGATCCCTTTTCTGGAGTACCTTCGAATGGTTTCATAGTATATTCATTTAATGAAAATGCTTTGTCACCTAGTAACATGTACGGCCCCTCTGGTAGATATGGAACCTGCAAGGGACATGGTGCTGGAATATTAAGTTCATTTCTTTCAAGTTTTCTATACAAATTAGTATTTTTGAACACTCCGCCATCAGATATCCATCCTTGGCATCCAATATCGACGTACATAAAATTATAGTTAGCGTCTACGAAAGCAAACAAAACAATGCTGAAGAAGTTTTTATAATTATAATACTCTGTACCGCTGTTCCATGGAAAATTCCATTTCTCTTCAAATTCTTTGGCAACAGCTAACCATTCTTCCTCAGTTGAAGGTAACTGCAAGGAAAAATTAAAATATCATTAATTATTTCGAGAAAATAAAAGTATGTGAATACATTTTATTTTTGTTGCAGGAACTGGGGGAATCCTCGCAAGACAATTTTCAAATTGCCAAGGATTCTCAAACAACTAATGAATCTCAGACAGAACTCCCAAAAACCTGAAGAAATTATGTTAGAACCTAGCTCTACTGAACATATTAAAACGAATAAAAGACGTTTAGGTAGTATGCCTCCGAATGAATTGACGACAAAAAAGCGTACCACATCTAAATCAACAACTGAAGATCCTATGTTAAAAAGAGCCTTTGAACTCTTACAAAAGAGTGCCGATGTAGGTAATATGGATCCATATAGCATATATGGTCAACATATAGCAAACGAACTAAGAAAATATGATGTCAGAACACTTTCTATTGTAAAACAAGCCTCCAATAATATTATTTTTGAAGCCGATATGGGGAGGCTAGTGTCTCCAAATGTAGGGTACTTATATAATAAATATGCATCTTCAACATATACCTGTTCACCTGCACAAAATTCGACATCTATAGCTACTTCAACTCCTACGTATTCATCTCCAGAATATAATATACAATCACCTGCAGAAACTTCGACGGCTGAAACAATTCGCAATCTTTCATCTATTTCACAGTATTCACCCTATAGGCAAGACAGTACTGATATAGAGACCATTACTAAAAATACTACCGAGTTTTTAACTTTATAATAACTAACTAATAAACTTATAAAATATAATTTGTCTTTATCAACTTACCTCTACATAATCATGCAATGCTTCAATAATTGCATCGCAAACTTCTGGAACAATTCTCGATATTGATTGTTTTGACACACGAAAAATATATTGTAAACTTGTATATGAATCTACAGTAGCTAAATATCTTAATGTGATAGCAAGTCTTTCTTTAACAGTAATCGCTTCTCTCATATATGTATTAGTTTTTTTCGTTTTTAAACTTATTAATGATTCGAAATCACACATTGACATACGTACAAAATTTTTAACAGTATCTTCAACTGATTCAAACGTCATGTCTTCTAATAATCCATTACCGTAATGCAAATTACTTTTAAATAGATATTTCATCCACCAACGCGGTCTCTGTCGTTGCTTTTTCTTCTTTTTCAAAATTGTGTGAATTAAAATAAACGCCATCGCCGCACTACCACATGTAGGTGTCATTGTTGCCTCGCACTAACTGGATGGCAGAATGGCTCACCCTTGCTTCGCGAGGCTTGCCTCGAACCTTTGAAATTATACTTGAGGCAACCTTGCGCGGCTGCTGCCTGAGGCTGCCGCGCGAGGCTCCCTCGCGTGGCAGCCTCGCAAAGTCGAAACCCAACTTTACGAGTCTCTCAGTTTTTATATCAACTCTTTCAAAAGTTGTTTTTTATTAAAATCGCATTATTGAAAGTGGGGTTGTGAGCCCTAGATTTCTTGAATTAAAATTAAACTGTTAATACATAATTTTCTCAGGTACTTATTATAATTTTTCAATAAATTAGAACTTTCCTACAGTTTGTTTCCTACATAACTTTAATTATTCCAAAATTGGATCAAGAAACCAGAACTAAACAGGAATGTCTAGAAACATTGACGTTGTATATTTTCGTAGTGAATAATAGGTAATTTAATTTAATAATATATTCGAATACGAGGTCTATTCAGAAAATAACCGAACTTTATTTTTTTAAAGTTATTATTCTCTCCTAACTCCTAACAATTATTGCGTAGCACTATCCATAATTTTATTTTATTTCATTTTAACAACTAACTACTATTTTAAGTACTAACAAGCTATTTTATCTAACTTTGTTAATTCATGATTAGTGACCTATGTACTATAACTGTATCAATAAAATGAGTATGAGTATGAGTATTATTAATTTTATACATTTATTGGTTCTTGTCTCCAAAGTACTACTTTCCTCCACACACTTTTCCCAGTGGTATTCCAGCGTCCCTTCAGCGCTGCTTTTAATTTCGGAAATAAGAAAAAGGGGATGAGGGAGGACAATAATCTGATTTTTGGAACAGAACTGATGAATTGACAAAGTTGATTGTACGGACACATTGCCAGGGTGCAAGAACTATGAGTTGTTTCGTCACAACTCTGGTCTCTTTTTGCGTTTTTTTTACCATAACTATTATAAAACTCCTTGACGCGAGAATTTAAAATGCACAACTCCATTAGGGTCGAAAAAACAGTGAGCATCATTTTGACATCGATCGAGAGTGACGTGCTTTTTTGAGACGTGGAGATCCTTTGCCAATCCATTACGATGATTAAACTTTTGTTTCAATGTCGTAGCTGTAAACCCAGCTTTCATCTCCCGTTGTGATATTTTCAATGAATGTTTCTTCTTCATTGGATTGTTCAAGGAGTTGCCGACAAACGTCCACACGATTGTAACCGGAGGGGTTATTTCTTTATTTAACCATCTACCGTTATAAGCAGTATCATAACGATATTAACTTGCAAAGAGTTTACCATTTACTTCTCGAAAGGGCGTTTATCATTATCATCTACACATTAATTAATACGTGGGAACTTAGAAATGTACGTTCAGAGAATGAATTTCACACACTTACCGTACGTCGCTCATGTAGAATGTAATCCAGTGGTTGGTTGTATAGGGTAACACTTAAGTTGAAAGAACAAGAAAATAACGGAGACACAGCGTATTCGAACAAACATTATGGATTAATCTACACGCGATAACGCAATCCGAGATTCAGGGAACCTAACGCGAATTCATGGCAAAATTTGGAAAGACTTTATCCATTATTAAATTAACCCGAGACTCTAAAATTTAAAAAACTACCCTGTGTGGAATCCAAGGAGAAATTGCCCTTTTTTCGGAGATCTCTTCTGAATTCGACACCTCACTTCGACACGCCCATTTCTTGGATCCAGAAGTTTCTGTTTTTATCTTATTGGTGGGCTCCCTGAATATCGGGGGTTGAAGTGGCTTAACTATACCCTGTTAATACCTAATTGACTGAATTTACAATTGTATGGACAATTTTGGACTAAACTGAACTTACAAGTTACCCTACACCTTTCTCTTGTGACTCCGTGTAGCAACACGGGACGGATTAGTCAATCTCATTTAATCTCTTATAGCTTGGAAAATTTTATGTCGCATAGTTCCAGAAAATATAACATTTCAAAAATCGTCAATAACACTACACGTTGCACTCAAATAATAATATCACGAAAACTAAATGAGATATCAACAATTCAAGAACACATGGTTGCAGAGGAGATTATGTCCAACGCAATGTTGCCAATCGTATATCACTAAATATCTCTTGATACTTGTATATGAAAAATGAGTAATATTGACTTATAGACTAAAAGTAGATAAGTAGAACAGTTCAAACAATTTAAAATGTCTGAGAATTGAATGGTTGAGATAAAAAGGAAGGATATAACTCAATAAGACTTGAATTGGTCTCTGAAAGCAATATAGCTACTGCTTTGAACTTTAGCTCTATAAGAATCATCACCCAGTTAAGGTGACCATATCCCTGGCCGAGAAATAGTCAAATTCCTGGCGTTTTTAGGTACTGAAATCTTGAAAAGTAAAACATGTAGAACAAAAGTAAGCACAAAAATAAAATCCTTGGTGTCTTGTTTATTCATTGCTACTATTTAAATTTACTCAAATAAAATAATAACTTAAAAAAACGTTTGTAAAACATGCGTTTGCTGTTATCCTAATCCCACATTTTAAGAATTATTTACACGTACTTATAAATAAAAGTAAACAATTTTATGTAGGACTAAACAAGTAAATGTTATAAGAATATTTACATGTGTTATATATATAAAAAAGTTAGAATTTTCGTAGATTTCAGTACCTAAAACCTTGATGGTTTGATCGTTTTTTTGCACCTGTTTATTCGTTTTACTGCGGCGTCTTTGAAAATAACCAAATAGCATGACATAACATTCCTATTATTTGATAAGCTTTAGATTATTCAGTTATTAAATGTTTAAAATTATTTGTCTTTGTGGAAAACACGATTTAAAGAATATGGCGTCTTTAAGTTATAAGTATTAAGTAAAGTACTCATAATATTCTTTCATTAAACACAACCTTGATAATAATGTCTTCGAATGTCCTGTTTATGAAGATATATGAAGGCTTTAGTAGAAGGAATATTCTTGATCTATACATTACATTAAATTTTTGATGGCGAATTACTTCTTTATATAATATCAACGCATTTATCTTTCGTATATAATTTTGTCAGCAAAAGTTAATAGTATATTGTTTGAAAATATAGACAAATAAAGAAAATATACTCTTAATTATTTTGATGAGGTGAGATTTTTGACATTTATATTTAATCTGTTTCATGTATGGTGTTTTCGTTTTATTTTACACTGATAACTGTTATTTTTTCGAGATTATAAAAGATGTATGAATTGTTCAGAAGATTTATAAAATGAACATCGTAAACAAAATATCTGAAATAGAGTTTTTAAATCTTTTATCTTGGCAAGTTTCATTGGAAATCTGATAATCTGAAGTTTCACTCGCTAGTAATGCTAGTACTAGACTTTACTTACAACTTTTTCGTATTCATTAAAATGTTAATAAATTTTGTTTGGAATCTTTTCACTATGGTATCCAAGAGTCTTATCTTCTGAATAATTGAACAATGATTTACTCCCTTCTTAGGCAATTTCATCAAAATGGGAGAAATTAATCTCAAATATAGTGAGCAAATTTATTATCTTTATAGAAGTTATTAATTTCTGTTGAGCGGATAAAAAAATATTAATTGACAAAATTTTCGACATTATTTGTATTTAATATATTGATATATACAGGCTGTTACAAACTCGCTTCTCACGACAGGGATCTCGAAAACGGTAAGAAATACGAACTAGCTTAAATGGGGGCAAAGTAATCAGGGGACCAACATTATGCCTCTAAAAAATCAAGGCCGGCATGCTTAGTTTTTGAAATATTTGAAAAAAATCGAAATTTTGAAAATTCGATTTTGTTTCATATCAGCCTTGTTTGAGGTGATATTAAAAAAGAAGAACACTTTCTTATAGCAACTTCTTGCCCTCTATCGAATGGCAAGATCAATTTTTATGTATAACGTTTCGTCTTTCCAGGACCAGCATTAAATTTGAATTTATCTAAATTTTTTATTTAGATTTCTATTTTTATTGAATTAAACCCCTGTGAAATCCATCTAGTTATTTAAACTATTACCATCACGCATTACAATAAAACATTTATTATTATTAAACATTTATTATTATTAACTGTTACCATCACCTGATTATACATAAGTCGGTAAGTTGTTGCGTCAAAATTAAAACATTATTACAATTTTAATTTTATTATGACAAATTAATTTTTAAAAATGGATATGAACAACCAAAACGCCAAAAATTCAAAAATTTCAGTAAATGTTCAAAAACATTTCCGTTTTAACAAAGTTGAAAATGAAGATCAGCGTAATATTATCGGAATTTAATATACCGCAATTGTGAAATAGCATGTCAGCTTAACACATCTGTTATGTATTTGTATGAATATCCTGAAAAAAATTAAATCGGAATTTGTTTGAATTTTGAACACTCGAGAAGCCTAGAAATAATTATGGGCACGGGATTAAAACTCAAATAATGTTTTATTGTAATGCGTGGTGGTACTAATTTAAATTGTAAAATTATAGATAGTGATTCATCCTAGCTCTTGGACTAGTAAGGGGGATGAAGCGTGCCGGGAACGAAAATCCATTGGCGTGTCTGCGTAAAAGGCAACAAGATATAGAAAATATTGAAAAAACATAATAAAACATAACATCTAATATTTTTTACGGTTTGCTATAACCGGCACTTTGATCAATTTTAATTATTACAGCATTTTAAAACGTCCCAGTTGTGTTTTTTTAATTTATAAATTTATTATAGCCATGGAATTAGACCCCTCGTCTACGCTTATGCTATGACGTTTCTCAGGTCGGGCAAATCAAGTCCGTTTACACCCACTAAAAAAGCATTTCCCTATTCCCTACCAAGTGCAAAAGACAGAGATAAAATATAGATCGACGTTCAGTGTAACTCAGTCTATACACGATTATAGATTCTACCGATGTGCATGGGGAGCGGCACAAAGATAAATAGTATTGAACCGTATAGAAATCATTTTATATTTTATACGCATTACGGTAATAGTGTTTTTATATTATGTATTAGTCATTCTTTATAATTTCGGCCGCCGAGCATAGATTGAACGATAATTCAATAAACAGAAATCTAAATAAAAATTTTAGATAAATTTGAAACGAAACACAAAGATGAATTTTTCGAGACAAAACGTCTGAATCTGGTTTGGGCATATATATATTGTTTAAATTAAAATAATAATGGATAGGACATTTTATTATGATTGTAATATGATCAAAGGCTTGTTTACGCTACGAGAGCTCGAGATAAACTGTGAATAATAAATGTTATGTTTTTAGGACGTAGAATAATTTATGGGGTCATGAAGGTTTGCAAAAAATGTAATAAAATTTCCAGGGTCGTATTTAAAAAACTGAAAAATTCAGATTTTTTTTTCACAATTTTTTCAGATATTGACCTGTGTTATTTAAAAACCGATTTTTATTAGTTTAACATAAATGAAATGTTTAAAAGAAATGTTTTAAACGTTGACTTTCATATTTAAATTTAATGAATTTTTAAATAATATTATTGTAACGTATATTTAAATCCTCAGACCTCAACGACTTAATTATACTCACGAATGTAAATCGGTTCACTTCTTTTGGGTAATTTATTCCTTTATATAAAATATGTACACTGTTAAAAATGTGATTTTGATTTTGATTGGCTGATTTTATTTTTCCAGAAAATTCTTTAATACAAGGCATTCCAGATTATATTTACATTATTTATAATGACGTCATATAGAAAGGTAATCACTGTAAATAAGTTTATTTTAAAACTTTTGCAAATCAGGGCGACATAATTTTAAAGTATTGTGTTTTAAAGAGTTCATAATTTTCAATTTTAAATCTACAATTTCAAATATTAAAAGTATATGTGCTTTTGTTAAGCCCGAAGACAATAATATTTTAAAATAAATCCAAATATTGAAACTATATGAGACTTTTTATTTGTTATGCAACTAATAGAATATTTATACAATTAATTTACAAAATAAAACAATATATAAACCTAAAATCAGAAGAAAACATAATACTACCCTCAGTATTGAAAGCTGTCAACAAAGTTTTCGGTTTATAAGGTAGCCCCTGGAAACAGTCGCTTTGAGCCAGTTAAATAGAAACAAAGAAAAATGTCTGGACATGTCAATTTCTATTTCGAAGGGAACATAGCTTTCATCCGCTCTGTTTCAATCTCCAGCACGGATTGATTTGCACTCTGAAAATTTAAAATGGCAGGAACTGCTGAACAATCTCTTTAAAGTATTAATTTGACTAGAAAATAAAACTACTTATTACATTGTAGATGTTGGCTGTAGTTAACAACAAATTGAAGATGATTAAAGAAATATGCAAGTTGCTGCTTTATCCAATAATAATAATAATATATGAACTCCTCATTCTAATCGCAATTAGCGGGCGGCATCACGAAAAATATGGCTGACGTTGAAGGAACACGAAATGTGCTCCCATCATTTGTTTGTAAAAGATGTGGGAAAACGTTGTAAAAAATGTTTTAAAATGTGTTAAGTGTGAAAGTATATTTCATCAAAGCTGTGCCAAATTATCAAAAGAAGTAAAAGTGTTAAATAATGCAGCAATAAACTGTTGCAGTGTAGAAAATTGTGATATCAACGAGGCCTTCTTCGACGCTTTAGAGAGTGTTTCAATGGACACTAAGGTAGATATCAATATATTTTCTTACGTAATTAAGCAGAAGGATACAATTATTTACGAATTGTATGATAAAATAAAATTATTGAACGAACAAATTCAATTTTTAAAATTGAATGTCTCAGATATAAAAGACAAAGACATAGCTACAAAAAGTATTGTAGAAACAAAAACTGCTGTAATAAAACGGACTGACCGAGCAACAAATGTCAGCTGATATACTGAATATAAAGACAAAATTAAAATGCAGTGAGATTATAAATTTAACAAATGATGTCAGTGGCAATAACTCGCCTTGTTCTGTTAATGAAATCCAAATCCAACAAGTCAACGAGAAGGACTGGAAAGAAGTCAACAAAAAAGTCGCCGGAAGAGGATAGTTGTTGGAAATAATCGATTAGATGTTGGTACCTCTGTTATGGATATAAAAGACATTAAAAAGTACCTTTCCAGAAGTTCATTGTGAAGCAATAAATCCAAAATATCCAAATTTATGTTCGTCATTTAAAGTGATAGTTTATGAGGACAATTTCCGTAGGGATTTGGATCCTATGTTATGGCCTGAGGGAGCATGGGTTTTTTCAATTGAGAAAAAGGGAGGACGTATCTGTGACGTAGTTAATTCACACAAGGAACATGTGAGTGATGACAGTAGATTAAGTGCATTTCTCATTAACATACAATGTCTTTCAAATAAACTTGAAAATGTTTCTCTTTTCCTTGATAAATTTAAGTATGATATCCTATGTGTGTCTGAACATTGGCTAAATCAACACAATATTATAAAAGTTAACATACCTGAATATAATTTGGGTTCTTTTAAAATAATATTCTATATCTGTACCTCAGAGTTAAACTGTATTAACTCCATTTTTTACGAAAATGGGATTATTTGACAGCCCAACACAGTTTCTTATGCTCTTTCACG
Organism: Anoplophora glabripennis; assembly: GCF_000390285.2. Classification (NCBI taxonomy): domain Eukaryota; kingdom Metazoa; phylum Arthropoda; class Insecta; order Coleoptera; family Cerambycidae; genus Anoplophora; species Anoplophora glabripennis. The sequence goes on from NW_019417069.1 coordinate 50,749, forward strand.
TGCTAAACAGTAATAACTCCCACTCATGATACTTTCGAAAATAGACAGTGCTAAATAATAATAAGTCCCAACCTGTCTCCAAGCTAAAGAATCGTATGTGTATTTAATATTAACCGTATCTCATTTCCACAGTATTAAGTTCCTTGTTACATCAATTTAGTCCGAGCCAAACAGAGGTGTATGTGGAGTTAATATTCTATTAGTTTGACTTCGGAGTATTAACTCCACACATATCAAAATCATGTTGGTTTACTTTAGTATTATATCCACATTCATCGTGTATTATCGCACAATTAGTAAATATTATAATATAAAATCCCTAAATCATGTTTGTGCCAAATAGTGTTAACTCCAATTTTTCGAAAAAAAAATACGAATAGAAAATTATTCTTTAAATTACAATAAATAATATTAAAATAGACGTATAACTTCACATCATACTAATTTCTTTTATCAAGGAGAAGTAAGAGTTCGAAGTTATGGAATGATAAGCAAAATTTAAATATTTAAATCTAATCTAAAATTTCATTTTTGGCACTTAATACAGTTTAGCTCTGAGGTACAGATATAAGTCTCTGAATTTAGACGATTTTAACATTGAGATAAATTTTGAATTTTGTGGAGTAGAATTAATATCTAGTAAAATTTTGATTTTTAGTTTTTATCGTACGGGTAAGGGCAATTTTAAAAAATTTCTGGCTAAACTGGAATTGCTTTTAAGTAAATATGCATTAAAAGACAAAAATATAATTATTATGGGTGACTTTAATATTGATTTTAATAATAGCTCGTATAACTTAACATAGTTATTGTGTTTGATTTCTGCATTTGGTTTGAGATTTTTAATTTCTGACTACACAAGAATTACGCCTACATCCAGGAGGTGCATCGATAATATTATTACTAATTTAAATAACGATGATACTATATCTGGGGTATGCGACCCTTGTCTTTCCGACCACTTAGGTCAATTTATAACTTTCAATAACAAATTGGAAACAACTCCAAATTATACAATGGAAAAAAGGATAATCACCTAGGCTGGTTTGAGATATTTTAGAATATCTTTGATGGAGAAAGACTGGAGTATCTTTGAATATCCCTCGAAACAGGTAAACTTTTTGGCTAATTCATAGGTTAATACTTACAATAGTCAGCAGTAACTTGGTTTAATGATACTCTAAGGAGTACGAGAGACACTCTTATGGCTGTTAAACTTGTTTGTAACATTTCAAAAAATCCAGCTGATTGGTTGTTTTATAAAAATTTTCGTAGAAATTATAAAAAGCTTATCTTAAATACTAAACAAAAAGCGTGAATTTATCAGTACATCAACAAATATAAATAGAGACGGATGGAGGTTGGTAAATTTTGAAAGAAATAAGCATTATAATTTAAATAAGCCCAAAAGTAGCTTATCTCCTGATGATTATAATAAATATTTTTGCGATATTGCCGAATCTCTAATTAACTCTATTGTAAGTAAAGGAGATGCCGAAGTTTTTCTTAAGGGTACTCTTGCATCTAAAAATAGTTTTTATTTACATACATCCCGTTATTCCCCTTGAAGTAAATGAGGCTATTAGTATGTTAAAAAATTCTCACAGTCTGGATGTATTTGACATAAACAGTAAAATTGTAAAAACTACAGCTGATATATTATTGCAACCACTTACATCATTAATTAACATATGTTTTTGTACGGGCACTTTTCCTGACATTTTTAAAATTGCACGAGTGGTGCCTTTATTTAAGAAAGGTGATAAAGTAGATAATTATCGTCCCATCTCTATCATACCCGTTTTTTGAAAAATTTTAGAAATTATTCTAAAGCAAAGACTTACTAGTTTTTTTTGAAAGTAATCTTTTGTTAAATGCATGTCAATTTGGTTTTAGAAGTGGCCTCTCTACTACCCATGCTCTCTCCAACCTAACGAAATTTATTGTTGAAGGACGTGAGGAAGGATTACATTGTGCTATTATAGCTTGTGATCTAACCAAGGCATTCGACTGTGTTTCACACGATATATTAATTAAAAATTTGGAATATTATGGGGTAAGGGGCCTACCAGCTTTGTTACTGAAATCATATTTAAATAATCGTAAACAATTTGTTTCAATTAATGATGGTAATTCTAGCATTCAATTAGTTCGATATGGAGTACCTCAGGGTTCCGTACTAGGACCACTTTTATTTTTAATTTATGTCAATTAATTTATACATTTTATGTCGCCAAAAAAATGTATTCTCTTTGCTAATGATACAACTCTGTTTAATACAAATGACAGTTTAGAATCCCTGATGGACTCTGTCGGTTACTGATGAGATGGCAAAAAACTGGTTTTCTGCAAATAATTTAACCATCAACCCAGAAAAAACTCAGAAATTGTTTTTGTCTAATAAAATGACCAAACATAATAATAATAATTCATTGCATGTGTTGGGAGTGGATATTGATTCAGGTTTATCCTGGAAAGATCATGTAAATAACCTCTGTGTAAAGTTGTCAAGTATAATATTTTTATTTAGACAGTTACGTATGCTCGTAAATAGTGATATCTTACGTGGTATCTATTTTAGTTTATTTCATTCAGGCATTTCATACGCTGTCGTTTTGTGGGGTAATTCCAGTGCGGCCGGAAAAGTTTTTCGTCAACAAAAGAAAATAATTCGTACTTTAGCCATGGCTAAATAAAGACAAATAAAACCTTCTATTCTGTAAGGGAATATTTTGAGGATACAACTATTATTTAACTACTAATAATTAATAATATAATAAATTATTAATTAATCTAATAATTTTATGTTCTGTGTGAATTTTGTTAAATTATTTTAACGTTGTGTTTAATGATTTATACATTGTACTTTTTTTTATAATATTATCAACTGTACAGTTCAAATTTTAACTGAAAATTGACATACCACATTTGTACGGATGTATGTAAACAGTGGTCAAATAAAATATCTATCTATATCTATCTATTATTATTTAGTAGGCCGCATGTGCGCTCAGGAACGACTTGGAAAATTTCAGTTATTAGGGGAAGGTCAAACGCCGGCGTCGACTGGAATCAATCTCTCACATTGACCTAAGTCAACGTTTTTCCACCCTACCATACCCGCAGAGAGGGCGCCTAATTCCTCTCTATGATTGTAGCTGATCTACGGTTTTACAATCGCATCGATTCAACAATACTGAACTAGTTGCACAAAATTGTTGATAAAGTTTTCCTAAGCTGTCAGTTAGTCTTTAAATGCTATAATAACAAAAGTTAAGGCAGGCAGGTAACATTTCTTACAAAAACTACTACGTAACATAAATAAAGTAGATATTTGAAATTAATTAATCTTGCTGACATTGCCTCGTGTATCCATACCTAATGTTTTCTACAAATTCCAAGTAGATCCAAGCCCTTGCCTTGGTTGAAATAATTTTGATTTTTCTAAATGTTTCTTAGAGTACTATTCATCCATTGTTTTATTCTTAGGTATCCTTCTGATGGTATGTTTAATATGTTCGTCTATTTGCAACTATTCAAAATACTTTTCTTCCACATGGAAGTTGATAAACATGCATTTCATCTGCTTAGCAATAGATCGCAATGTCCAATGGTCAGTGCTTCATAAATAAATAGGTAAACAATATATTCTCCACTTTGTATTAAAATAGCGCTTCTGCCAAGAAATAGGTATATAATTTACATGCACGAAATGGAAAAACATTGTATTAACAAAACAAATCCAATACTGGAGGTCCAATGGATGACCACCACGTATCAAAATATGTTCAATATAGACGTTCATTGAATCTTCATTCATCAATTTTAGTCTTTCTCTCTTCCTCTTCCTCTCTTCTTAATGATACGTAACCAAATTTGATTTTCTCAAAAAAACTTAACATCGAATTTTTATATTCTTCTTTCATTTAAATACAAACTACATTAATTTATAAGTAGAAAATATTTCTGAAATGGAATTATTTGTTCCTTTTCTGTTAGATTATGGAAATATTTTTTCAGCACTTTTATGAATACTATTTTCATCGACTGTAATTGAGAATCAGAAAAACTGTCTCAAAAATTTTATTTAATTTATACAGTTTTAATAATAAAAAATAAAAACAAATTAATAAAATCAAGGGAAGTATCTTTTATTTTTGGTTCTATATTCTTAATATATTCTATATTACATTATTTGTTACGCTATTGTTCTTATACTATGTAGATAAATGGTAAAATTGTTAAATATAATATATATATATTATTTTATATTTAAATATTGTTTATTATAAATAAACTTTGTTTATCACCAGATGAGATGCAAAACCGTGTTACTGAGTTGTTTCCTTTGTTTCTAACCTCCTGCAACTTCTTATGGAAAAAAAGATTACTATGTACAAATCGATGATTCTTCTATGGGGAGCATCTTAAATCCGGTAATGGCAAATTTTGGAAAAAACTTTGAAAGAGCAACATTGCAAACAGCTAAACTAAAACCATCACATTGGTACCGATATGTGGAAGTTATGTTTATTATTTGGCCATGCGGTAAAACCAAAACCAAACATTTGGTTCACTATTGGGCTAATTCTCGTAATTAGAATGAGGAGTAGAGATATTATTATTATTATTATTACTATGGAGGAAATAAAGGGGGACAACTGGCTTCCTTGGATGTCTTAGTAAATAGTGATACTACAAGTGAACTCGAACTATCACCAAACACGAAAAAATACTATAATCAAAACATTAGTCAACAGAATAACGGCCACGTCGGACCGAAGCATTTAGATTCTGAACTGAAACACCTCACCGGAGTTTTACAGGATAAATGATTATAAATGTACACAAAAAGAATGTGACAAACTGGTCGAGGATCATCAGGTAGCATGCATGTCACGTTCATATGTAACAGATCGCAATGTTAAGGTATTACAGAGAAAGGGAAGTTTCAACACTACACAAAAGTCCAGCAGGAGTTAGGGACAGTAAAAGATAGGCTTGATGAATGAGGTTATTATAAAACCCCTTCCATTTAAAAGGGTAATCCGTTAAAAAAAAACAAAAGTTTGGTTTATATCTTTGAGTCAATCACTTTTTATATAGTTCTTTGAACTCGAAGTTTTTGTCTTTACAATTTTTTTCTAAATAGAAAAATGTTACGTAAATGACCCTGTACGTTTTCTTATAACAGAAGTAGCATTTTATCTTTTCTCAGTTGTATTTATACTTCATTTGCGATTTCCGTATTTAAATTCAATTTAGAGTGACACAAGGATGCGCCAGTCTGCTTTTATAATACATTCGCGAAATACGCTGCCCTTATTAAAACCGAAGCACATAAATTTGAAGAAGATAAATGTCTAAAATTTGTTAAATTTAAATTAATATCTGTTTCACAGCTGCGCTCGGTATTATTTATGAATATAGAACTAGTTTAATTAGTTCTTATTTTTTCTAAAGTAGATTAACGCAATGAATTATAATTGTTTTGATTTATTTTTACACAACAGTTAAAATTTCGCTTTTTGTTGAATTTTAAAAGGTTGCCATAAACTTTCAGGATTGATTCCTCTCATTCAAACGAACAAACAAAGAAATTAAAGAACAGAAGAGTAGCGACTTTTCCTAAAACAGTAACTTTCCAAGGTCTTCTAAAAACTTGGCGCGAAACACAGTTGTCGATCATATCGTCCTTATTATCACGTAGAGGCGTATGTGTATATCCATTTCTTGGATTATACGCCTCTACGTGATAAAAGGGACGATAATAACCACTGAAGAAATAGACTGGCCAGCAAGCAAATTTGGTCAGCTTACTCCTCCCTAGTAGCTATCTTGTAAAATTTGGGTGCATATGTCCGAATCCAGTTCGCCCGATCATGCTAGATGGAGCATATACCTTACAAACAATTTTACCTGTTGAACTAGATAATGTACCCCCATTATAAGAAAGGAAATGTGGTTCATGCATTACAATAAATGTTAGGTCCCATCTGCATGAACAGTTTGGAAACAGATGGATTGGTAGAGGACGGTGCTGCAATCCAATGGGTACCACCAGATCTAAATCCCTTGGATTTTTTTCTGTGGGGTGCGTTATGAGCTCAAGAATATACCAATCTAGTTACTTCAGAGGAAGAGTTGTGGGAGCGCTTAGTAACTGGATTTGACTCCTTTAAAAATGATAATGTACTTGAGGGTACATTAATTTTTTTAAAGACGAATAAACACGTGCATTGTTCAAAATAGAGGTTTTATTGAACATTTAATATGATATTATTTACGTATTTTTTTTTTAATTTTTGTTATAAAATTTCCTACATCTTCTACATTAGTACACATTTATTTATTTTTATTTTTGTTAATGATGTTTAATAAAATTAGTTTAACAAACTATGTCATATCCCATAACCTGATTATTTCTAATGCATAAGGCGCTTTAATTACCGGGCTGCATGTGGCGGACGTTTGTTGAATTTTTTGAAACTAAACGGTACGAGTTATTAATATTTTGGAAGAAACAGAATTCCTTTTAAAAAGTTGTAGCTTTCACCAGAAAAAAATTGTGACAATCAGATAATACACACAAAAAATGAATATTTTTTTAACTGAGGTATCCAGTTTAAGGCATTTGTGCAAATCAGTGATTGACGTTACAATAGCCATTTTAATCGTTCAACGCTTTTTCGTTTTATAACTGATTATTACGGTGCATTTTTGCATGTAGATAAATTAGCGTAAATCGTCGTAGTTTGACTTTAAGAATCTAAGGTGGCTCGCTGGTACATACATTCCAGGGATACCCTGTATCTTTGAAAAATTACAATTAAATTAAAAATTTCGCAAAGTCAGGTATATATTTTTGTACATATTAATATGTATTTAGCCATATTTAAAAAGCGTTTAAAATGGTGTTTTCTCAAGAACAAAAAGTGTTTATCATAGAGTCCTACTTTAGAAATGGACGCAAGATTGATGGAATATGGAAGTATTCTATTGAGGAATGTTTCATAGAATTTCAAAATCAATTTCCCGGCGTTGTTGAGTACAAAAGTTTTCAAAGTGCAGTTCAGCGTTGTGTTAATGTTTTTCGTGAAACGGGCAGTGTAACAAGAAAAGAAGGAAGCGGCCGACCTAAAAAGCGGACTGAAGAATTAAAAGAAAATGTCCAACAAATAATGGAAAATGCGCCAAGAACTTCTGTACGTGTTTTATCACAAATGGTGGGAGTATCAGTCGGTACCTGCCACACAGTGTTAAAAAAAGATTTGCGTTTGTTCTCCTATCGTTTAACTTGTCAGCAAGAACTTCATGAAGTTGATTTTCCGCGACGGGCTGTATTTTGTGAATGGTTTTTAAACAACTACGGTGAACTTCATAATATCACCTTTTTTTCTGATGAAGCCTGGTTTCATTTAAGTGGTTACGTAAACTCACAGAATATGAGAATGTGGTCTTCTGAAAAACCAGATAACTTTTTTGTCGAGGGCCCTCTACACGCTCAAAAAATTGGAGTTTGGTGTGCTCTCAATCGAAGGAGGATTTATGGACCTATTTTTTTTAATGGTACTCTTACTGCGCAAAGGTATAGAGAAGAAATTATCGCTCCTTTTGTTAACCAGCTGGAAGAAAACGAAATTACAAACTTTTACTTTCAACAAGATGGCGCAAGGGCACATACGGCAGGCGAGACGATGAATATGTTGAGGGAAGTTTTCCAAAATCGACTAATAAGTCTCAATGCTGAACATGAATTTCCACCGAGGTCATGTGATATTACGCCGTGTGATTTCTTTTTGTGGCCTTACCTTAAAAACACTATTTTTGAACTGCCTATTCCTGATTTAAACCATCTGCAGGCTCGACTTATAGACAAGATTCGTGAAATTAACAATACCCCGAGCATCTTAGAAAATGTCTTTAATTCTTTGAGGAACAGGTGTGAAAAGTGCTTGGAACAAGGAGGGGGACACTTTCAGCAGCTGCTTTAATTTATTGTTATAACAAGGAGGGGGACACTTTCCGCAGCTCCTTTAATTGTTTGTTATTGTTATCACGATTATTCTTTAAAATAAAGTTATATAGTCATTAACGTTATTGAAACTGACAGCTGCTATACAACTCGTTGAGAAATGAGGTTAAGTTGGTCGCTATAAGCTACTCCCTACGTCCAATGTGTCAGAGCCGACTTCGACCACGTTTTTATTTGAACGCTCGTTATATTTAATTTTTATTTTTGATAATTATCAATGGAGCTGTCAGAACTGAGCCGCGGGACATAGGCGTACGCATTATTTATTAAAAAGCAATAAATTAAATTGTCTATAATACACTACCATAAACACCAACAGATAGGAATTAATTACGCAACAGCCGCACGATAACTAATTGTAAGTATACTATATGTATGTTACTTCTATACACTAACGCGACGTGAACGTGCATTCTGAGGCAGTGGCTCACGCATGTCTCGGTTGACCCGCTTGGCACGCCATTGAATTGCGGTTCTCTCTGACAGCCTTAATTATCAATCAGTAGCTATTCACTAGATATTGCTGATATAATTTAATGCTACTTAGGCATACAACCCATAGAGTACCTAGTTGTTTCCCGCAAAATCAACAGTTAGGAATCTTGTATGTTAGGTCATATCTTTTGCATGCTTAGATTTCTGGTATCGCAGAATACCAGAATACCAGAATACCTTCAACTTATCATTATTATCAAATATTATTATAAAAATTCTCATTTGTATTTTAAAATTATGTAGCTTATAAATGTAACATTATTAATACTTTTTTATTATTTTTGATAAGATTATATTAATTAACGAAAATCCCGGACCACGATGTTTCATCACAAATTTATTTTAGTATATCTACTGGTACGTTAACGAACTGACGTAGATTGTAATATATTATCTTAACTGGAACTTTATCCTATAAACCATTAAGAAGATTAGTCTTTTGAGCTGTTCTATTTCTATTAAGATTAGCATCAGGTGCTGAAACTGTAACGAAGAAACGGAGAAAAGTGACAATACTGGTTACAATCAATTCAGAATGAAATTAATAATTATTTGAATTTTAAAGCAGGCTCAAATCGATAATGTCCCAAAACAAATATTATTGTTGATATACTTATTTCATCGGCATATATCGTGCCCAAGTACATATCTTATTACACGCATTTATCGTAAATTTTTCAACTTATTTTGGTAATTGCCCTTATTAAGAAAAATGAGTCCTTGTAACATATTGGTTGTTTTGTTTTTAAGTTTGCTAGCAATTTCACAGCCGTCCTTGCAAGAAACTGGATCATCTTAATTGATCATCACAAAAAACCGTCAATAACAGAAAAATTAAAAGAGATAGGTATAGGGAGGTATAGTATGGATAGATAGAGAGTATAATTCTAAATAGATTTTGATGAAATATATAGGGTGTTCCATTTAGCAAATTCGCCAATAAATTTTCACCACCCTGTGTGAAATTAAACAGTTTTTAAAGTAACTGTAATAAATAATAGGCATCCCCCTATCTCCTTCCCAAATATCAATACTTGCATGTTATAAAAAACAAGCAATTTTGAATTAGGCTGTCGAAAAGCAACATTTTTTGATAGAATTGAAATATTTGGAAGACCATTAGAGATAAATATAGGGAAACTTAATAAAAATCCCCCTAAAATTACCCGTAGAATCTAAATATGCAAAAATATATGGGAAATTCCATTTAAAATAAGCAAGTAGATGACGGCTTCCGGTATAACAATGGCATTCTTTTATTTAAAGAGACCACCCCGAAAACCATAGGGACCAAATTTTCAAAATTCAAATCGAAGTAGTCTCTGCAATTGGTATTTTAATGGTCCGTCCTGTAAGTATATGTATAGTAATAATATATTATTGACCCGATATATACAAAAAAAAGAGATAATTTGCGACGAAATGTATTATTGTACAGATATCAATTCGTTTTTTTTTCTGGATATTTTATCATCTTATATCTCAGAAACAATCCTCATTTGTTAAAAGAGATGCCATTATTTATTGAATCACTGAACTCTTATAATATAATGGTTTATCATTTGGTCACAAATTTGCTCTAATAATTTCGTTATTATTTCGTCCAAAAAAATTTCAATGTATGAATTGACCTTATTTTTTGGCATATTGCATTAGCTTAAAACTACTTTCACCATTATAATTGATATCTAAATATTTTCTTTTGTTTTTCAAATAATATGTAAATAAATATGTAAATGTAGGTATCTTAATTTCTAGTAACAGAAAAACTGAACGCAATTGATTTTTATAAAGCAGAATTAATTGGAAATTAAAAGGTGTTATTATGATGCCTTTTTCAATTTACGTCAGATTAAAGAAGAAACGGAAGTTTAATACTGCAAATATTTTTTATGCGAGAATGTTAAATTAACTGTGGAAATTTACATTCCATCAATTTGTTGTCACACGTAAGGAACCCCATATTTTTCTTTCGCGAAATTACTTGCAAGACGTTACGTGCCCTGTGATTTAAGCACCAACTCAGAATACATTTGTGGTGCGGTACAATAGATTTGTACAGGGAAGAAGTTCTTTTGAGAGGAATGGCGAGAATATTTTTCATTTCATACATGGAAAAACTTTGTAGCCTTATTAATGTCACTTACATGTTATAAGTAATATATTTCATGAAATTTTAATTGCGTTATATTTAAATGAGTACGATCAAGAATATTAACGGGTATACTGAAATATCGATGATGATGATCATGATAATGATAATGATAATGATAATGATAATGATAATGATAATGATAATGATAATGATAATGATAATGATAATGATAATGATAATGATAATGATAATGATAATGATAAT